>NW_004798506.1:94289-95525 GCF_000002075.1 Aplysia californica | reverse complement strand
ATATAAATATATATAACTTCTTTCTCAGAGTCTGAACACGTTTGTATTAGTTGAATGTATACATGTATTAAAAGAAGTATTTTTTAAAGTTGATTCAATTTGCAACAAATGTGAACCATTTTGATCACACTCTTAAACTAATTTCGATATAGTGTCCTCCTTCTCTCGGAGTACCACCATAAGACAAATTTGCAGATAAACGCAATTCGAAGCTAAATAAAGATCTCTCACCCTTAGTAAATTATATGGCCATCATGAACATTTATACAGACCAAAACACTTCTTCACATGGATTTTATAACATCGTCAATGTTTTGTTGAGAAATTCTGTCCCACTTCTGCGGCAGCGAGATCTCCCAATAGCTGCCGATTCGCAAAACGGCACACACGTTGTGGTTCAGTTGATCCCTCATGTGCGCTGTTGGAGACATGTCGGGAACGTACACTGGCCAGTCAATGACTTTCAGGTTATGATCTTCCAGAAACTGTGCTGTTTGTTAAATGGGAAGTGTAAGGGCAGGAGTGTCGTGTTGGATGACTGAGAAATTCTGATTTTTTCTTTGTGCTGTTTTGCTCCGTGAAGACGGCGCTGTTGTAGGGGTTTCGTTAAATGCAGTTCTTGATCTAAGTCCTGTACTTACTGCTCCGCGCCTCACACTGATGAAAGAAACATTTTCACGTACTCCATGCGTGCCTTGAGTCGTTACATTTGAGAAACGAAACGGTTTCACATAATAATATGCGACATCAAAATCTGCCTCTCTTGAACAGGGCTGGCCACTCGAGACTGTCCTTTTCCTTGTCAACCCCGGACATTTCAAGTGTGCTAAAATCTTTGTATAAGTCGAGAACAATACAAGCACTTTAAGCCTTATTGCTGCTTCTCAGGCAGATTTTGGCCATGAACAAAGTGGAAGCGAAAGTTGCGATCAACTTCGTTAAGTTGAGGAGTCTTGTAATGAAAGAAATAAACAAAATTGATTGAAAAAAAGCTAGGGCCTTTGTTTGGAGAGAGTCACAGGCCAACTTCCAGGTAAATAGTTTTGTATTCTACTTTAATAATATAGCAACTAATGAACACGTTTTACTAGACAATAGTTTACTGTATTGTTAAGAAATGTACTCAGGGAAATAACAAAAAACTAGCGTGGGTGTGTGGACTAACAACTGCTCACTTGTGTGTCTATAAATATAAATATAAGTGTGAGCACACACACACACACACACACACACACG
>NW_004798506.1:91194-94144 GCF_000002075.1 Aplysia californica | reverse complement strand
AACACACACACACACACACACACACACACACACATACACAACCAGCCAAAGTACAGCTGAGTCCAGGCTCATGTGTTAAGCCTCGGACATTTGCTTTATCAGACGTAACAACGCAAGCGAAAGCATCTTTATCAAGCCATGAAAACATACCATGGAAAATCCCAGGTAAGCATTTTCCCTCCCATTATAAAAACTAAATTCTGCTTTCACGACGGATTAACGACCAAACAATCTAGACCTCCCACATAAAACGTTCGCCAATCAGTATTTTCTCGGTGAAGACATCGTACTGGAATTTGAAGTATGCCTTGCAAAAAGGCGACGATTTAGGGAGACAGTTTACCATATCGATAAGAACTCCCATCTACATGTAAATGATACATGTATTGACTTACTATTTTCGCCTCAGCATGCGCCCTCAGTTGGCCCTGACTTGCCATAAACAATGCCAAAGCTCTACTCAAGAACAAACGCGAGACAAAAAGGGGAATAACTCTGGTAAGTTTTATTCACACTATACACGAACGATTGCCACATAAAAAACAGTAGCATCAAGTTGATAACATTTGCAGATGAATCAACCATAATTGGGCTAATTCAGGTTGACCATAACGAAACCGCTTACCGGAATTTTGTACTTAACTTTTCTGAATGGTGTGAAAATCATAAGCTGCTATTAAATGTGAGAAAAACCCAAAAGAACTTCTTGTTGATTTTAGAATAATCAGTTATATTATGCATGTGATTGTAAGCCTACGTGTGTGTGCAGGTGTGAGTGCGCGCGCGCGCGCGTGTGTGTCTGTGTGAGTGTGTGTGTGAGAGAGAGTGTGCGAGTGTGTGTGAGTGTGTGTGTCTACACGTGGTGAAACACCAAACCAATGTGCCAGGATCTGGACAATAAAGATGTATCTTATCTTATCTTATCTTAAGTTCATTACCTTAGTGTACTTCAGAGCAAACAAGTCATAAAGCTGAATACGTTTCTAAAGAATGCGTTCTTCTTCTGTGTATACCCATAAACTAAGCGAGTACGGTCTAACAAGATAGCTGCAAAATCATTCCCTGGCGTTGATATTATGGTATCTCAAACGATGTCAATTATTTTCAATTTATAGTCTTCCACTTCCAGCTTAACAGATAAATACCTCAGAGATTTTGAAATTCAAAACCTTTTGTTTTAATAGAAGAAACAAATCAGTGCTCGTCTTAGAACCTTGCGTTGCTTCAAACATTGATGTTTTTATTGCCCATTAAGAAAATTAGAGTTTGTTTACTTGTTTCAGTAAAGTGATACACGCCGACGAAATAACAGTCGCGTGAAATAAATAGTAAAACTAATAGACAGAAACAACACAGCGAAAGAGAAGAAATTGGACCAACCGGAGGCCCCCAACCACCCACGGTAATAGATAAGATTGAATGAAATCTTTGAATTAACGTGGTAAGAATACGACAATCTTACGTTATTTTTGTCTTTTGGTAATACTTTGGTTTCTCAAAAAGGATTTTAAGACATTGTCAGCATCCGATGTAATCTTTTTTTTACAAAGGGTCCTTGATCCTTCGTCTGTGATCTTTCTTATCGCCTTTGCCATTTCATACCCCCCCCCCCTTGTCCTTGCTTTGTCCCTTTCCTCCTCCTCCTTTTCCTCTACCTTCTATTCCCGGTCTAACCTCCTCTTCTCTCTCCAACTCTACCTCCTCGTCTTCCTCCTCTTTTTCTTTCATCAGCTCCACTTCCTCTCCCTGATCCTCCTCATCTTCTTCCAACTTCAACTCTTCCTAGACCTCCATACACATCTCCCCTTCCTCCTTTTCTTCTTCCAATTTCCCCTCTCCTCCATCTTCCTCATCCAAATCCTCTCCCTCCTCCCCTTCCTCCTCCAACTCTTTCACCTCCTCTTCCAGCTCCATTCCGCCCTCCCCCCCTTTCCAACTCTTCCTCATCCTCATGGTCACAACAGTCAACAGATATCCATCAAGATAAGGACACACGACTGTACGTACCACGTCATCTACCAGGGGATATAACTCTTTGATTATTCGATAGACATGTCTGTCTTTGTTTCATGGCATTCCGTGTGTGCGTACTTTGACAGCTTTGGTAGATCCGAGTAGTTGTAGTTTATTATTACATTTGTTATAGTTTTTGTTATTGATATTCTTATCATCATTCAGGCTGAAGAAATAAATTTTCCTCAGTTTACTTAAGTACATTTACTCAATTTAACTGTCGTTAAAATGAAGAGTTATTTCCCATGAACGGTCGTGTTGTCAGTTGTCACCAAATGGCCTTGTGTGCCATTTTTATTATTACATGTATTAGCATCCTGGAAATCAAGCCTGTTGGGCTGCCGTCATGTTTTCGATCTTACAAAATCTAAATGATATCGAATCGGCGTCTTTGTCATACATCCTTAAGCAGGAAGCTGGCAGTTATTTCTCATCAAAATAAGTCGTAAGCCAGGGCTTGATCTGCGTGCCGACAGCGATACCGCCAAGGGTTTTTCCACTTCTGTTTTTTTTTTTAATTTATGTAAAAAGTCGTCTTTGGCCCTCCATTTCAAACTTACCTGTTCCCGTGGTTTTATGCACCACGAATAATTTAGCAAAATTTGATCATTTATTTGGGCATAATTTCTGATTATTTTCCTTTACCATTCTTTGTTAAAATTAAGAAAATCGCATAATTTCACATTTCTGGGCTCAGTTGATCGCACTATTTCAGAATTTTTCTTGAAAAAAAACGACGGGGACAGACTTACTTGACATGTTACGCACATACATTGTCTCTCGTGGGGCCAGGTGTGGGTCGCCCGGACGTCATTGTAATAATTGGGGGAAGGGGGAGGGGGGTGGCGCGACAAAGATTTTGAATCCACCTATCCACCCACCCACTGACCCCCTTTTTCTCGTCTATAATTATCATTTTACATTATACATTCCTTTC
>NW_004798506.1:87347-88767 GCF_000002075.1 Aplysia californica | reverse complement strand
CTTTCAACTCATTTTTAGCTTTAGTAAGAGTGTTACGGCACTTGCAACATAATAAGGTCATATAAGTACCGAAGAATAAATGTTTTACAAGAGAGTAACATACACAAAAAAGAAGGAGGACAGATAAGGACGATAGACGTTTGATAGGAAAGAATGAGCAAACCACACCAGAGCACCCGCCAACCACCCGACCATTTTCAACTCAAAATAGATATTCCTTACGTTCGATTTATCCTAGGCGCGACAGGACGACGTTGGGAACATATTATTTTCCCACGAATTATCACTTGCGAGTAACCTGACCCATTGTGGGGCAAGTGGCAATGGTGACGCAATATTATGTGTAGGGACGCGGTGGAATCAGGTGCTCGTAAATTTCTGGGCATATTAGGGAGTTATCATCTTAAAGCATGTTCATCTGCCTTGTTTTTTGTAGGACAAACGCCCATGTATTTTGAATAGAAGTCGAGATATTTGCGAGTGATGGATGTGAGATCGCCTGGTGCCGGAGGTTTGAAAACACCAGAAAATGGCCGATAAGGTTTGGAGACTTCCAAAGCTTGAGTGTCCCGAAAATATACGTTTTTTCTTTTACCTTTGATCAACTTTCTTGAAGTAAAATTCACACAAATATTTAATAGTATGTGTTTTTAAAAGGACACAAAAGGTGTCGAGCCAAAAACAAAAAAGATAAAAATTGTCCAACTAGACGAAAAAATTCGGTTTCTTCGATCACATTATTTTGACGAGCGTCTAATTTCACCACGATGGCGACACAAAATATGATAAAGAAGAGTTATCGGCGTAGGCAATGTGTAGCCACGTCGGATTTACGATCGTACAAAGGAAAGAAAGAAGAAAGAAAAGAAAAACATCAGTCACACGAGAGACATGCAGCGCCGCACAAAAAGCGAGAACATATTATGTCAACCTACAGACGAATGACTTGCAACCTGAGTGGCATAATCAAAACTACCGCAATGAGCTGCTACTTCCGACCATCCATAACCTGACACTGGACGTCATTTTCTCATCCGTCTTGCTCTCACTCAGTTTTCATGGCAACGACTGAGCAGAGTAGAAAAGAGAACGGGCACAATAATGGTCATTAGAGAAAAAAAGAAGAAGCTTCCTGCGTAAGGGCATATGACAAGGACGCCCGATCAGATATCATCTAGATTTTGGAGGATCAGAACATGACGGCAGCCCAACAGGCTTGATTTCCAGGATTTTAATGATAGTAATAAAAATGGTACACAAGGCCGTTTGGTGACAGCAGGACCATTCATGGGAAATAACTCTTTATTAAGACAATTAAATTTAGTACTTAAGTAAGCTGAGGAAGGTTTATTTCAGCCTCAATGATGATAATAACATTAATAACAATAACAATAACAAAACAACAACAGCAAAAATAATA
>NW_004798506.1:83650-85698 GCF_000002075.1 Aplysia californica | reverse complement strand
AGATTTTTTATTTTTTATTTATTCTTTTTTGGGGTGGGGGGAGGGTTGATTTTAGAAAAATTAGCAGGCGTCTGTGCATGTTTGCAAATGTTCTGTTTGTTTGAGGTGCAAGCCTAAACTAGGGGTTTAGGGGTTTTCGCTGAATTTTTACGTGGCATTGTCACGGCGATTTGATAGCATATTGAAAGTATGAAACAAAACCAGTCGCAAAATTGTTTACTTCGCCAAAAAGAGCCCAGCGATATCAGATGATGAATTGCATCACTTCGTCTGGAACACTTTCGTTCCTACTGCGCTGGTGTCGGGGCTCCAGCCACCTCGACCTCCCCTGATATCAGTTTTGCTAAATGAGCGGGATCTTTTCGGCTAAGTTTAGTCAATAAACAGTTTCTTCTGAAGGCTTATTCAATAATATGAAAAGTATACAATGACCACAAAGGCAGAGAAACATGGACACGGGGTCAAGTCAAGAGAAATATATGATAAGGAACGACTAAAGATGTTCTCTTCAAAGTATGAACAAGCGTGTTCGATGAGACGAATATGGTATCGATGGCGCCATCTATAATAACGTCAAAATTGTCAGCAGATAATTGACTATAAAGTTTCTATGCGCCTATATTTACAAAAATAAGACCGTGATCGGGTCAGAGGAGGAATGTTTCGACTCTGCCAACCGCACAGACGGCTGTGTTTCCCCTCTCCTCTTTGGATCCCTTTCTCCTTCAATCTACCTAGAGCGTGGGAACCGCTATCCGCCCTTTTCTTCCTCAAATTTTCCCTTACAGCGGTTAGGGCGGTTGGTGGGTCCAGTGTCAAATTCCCTCCCACTTTTGTTTCTCCAGCCAGCGTGTCTGCTCTCTCGTTGCTGGTTACCCCCGCGTGGCCATCGAGTGCAACAACAAAGCCCCTTACATTTACTCCTCAGACGCCAGTCTTGGCTGCAGTTGGCAGGAGTCGATACAGGCTGTCTGTCAGATGTGTTCGTGAAAGGGAAAGTCACGCTATTTCGTAAAGAGGAATACGAGTGTTTCGAGGAAAATTCTTACCTGCCAATACAATCAAAATCGGTCGTGTTCGTTTCAGCACAGAGAAACACAGCGAAACAATTATGGTCATTTAGTGTTGTGAAAAAGTAAAACAGACGGACAGAAACAACAGAGGGAAGGTAAAGAAGCAGGACCTACCAGAGACGCCCTTCAACCACACAACTACCCCCATACCATTTAAAACGGCCAGCCCTTTTCGAGGAGAAAAGTGGTTGTTTAAAACAGGCGACCGTCTTGGACATTGTCCTTATCAAACAGAAAACGTTCAAAAGGGGGGGGGGCAGAAAGTGGTCACCGGTACAGATGATTGTCTTGGACAGGTGGTCGTTACAAAAACTGCACTATGACTGTAAACCTAGGCGATCATATGACCGTCTAGCTGTAAACAAAAGACACTACTCGGCACGGCTGCCATAAAATTCAACGCACACCGCCGTCCCCAACTACATTTCTTTCTCGTTATAAAAACGCACGCTCAAGACTTTCGTTCGGCATCTGGTTTCCAGACCATTTCCTTATCTGTCCTCTCGCTAGGACGGCGCTTTGTGATTGATAGAACTGAATTAGCCGTGAATATCATTAAAGTCCTGTTCGCCACTTTCAATCTTATCTGGCTTCATCGGGCCCATTTGCCGCGCACTGGGAGCCGAACAAAAGATGAAGCTGCAACATTTCTTGGGAGGCCAACAGAGTAGCTGGGAAGGAATTTTTTAACTTCCATTCCTGACCCCGGCTAGACGGGTGCAATGTGTGACACAGCAGGGTACTATAAAATATTAGACGCACATGCACAAGCACACACACATACACGTCAATAAAATGACCGATATATCTATATGCTAGACAGACCTTCATATTTTTTACGGATGAAGGTAAAATGCCTCGCCGTTACGTAACAGATGTTGCTCCAAGACAAGCGATGTGCTGCAGGCTTGCTATTAACAACCAGTCTGAGATCTGACAAGTCATTGATGCTACAGGAGATGTGGGGGGTGGGGG
>NW_004798506.1:77956-81803 GCF_000002075.1 Aplysia californica | reverse complement strand
CAAGAGAGAGAGAGAGAGAGAGAGAGAGAGAGAGAGAGAGAGAGAGAGAGAGAGAGAGAGAGAGAGAGAGAGAGAGAGTAATGAGTGCATTTCTGTGCTAATCATGTATGCTGATATTCTGGTATATTTTATTATCCCAAATTTCTTTCGAGAACCAATAAAGTTTAGATCTACCTTATCTTTCATTAGTTCATCTTTTTCTCCACGTGAGCGCATGTGTGTTCGTGAGTATGTTCCACTTTGAAGAATGGTTCCATCGTCTTCAAATCTGAGTATTCTCCTATTGCTGTCGAAACGTGCCTATTACCTGTTCATACAAAAGGTTCTTTGTCTCAGGTCCCAAAAAGGAGGCTGGCGGCTCTTTGGCCGTTCCCGCACAGCCTTGAAACGATATTCGTCAGAAACGGAGGTCCTAGATAATTATGTGAGCGCGTTGACTTTTGATTGATGCTTGCTTTGTTGTTAGTTACACTGTTGTTGCTGTTATTGCTGTTCTTTGGTGTCATTGTTGCTGACAACAATATTTTGCATCCACATTGACACAATGTAGCCTGTAGTAAGACCCATGATCAAAACCTGCCGCTACCGCCAACCAGGATACTCTGCGTCACATCCTTGTAGAAAGGCAGAGGTACTCTATAACTACCCCCCCCTCTTCCACCCCCTCCCCCACATAGCAAAAGGGGGAGAGGGAATTCAAATCCTTTGTGGGTTGAAAGCAAAGAGTCTGAGAATGCTATTATACAGTAGCGTCCAAAAGAAACTTGAACATTAATGTAGTAATCATCCAATCATCGTGTTAAAGCCTAGCATTACCTACTCAAGCAGCATACCAATTTAAAGCGTAATAAATTCTGCATCATCTGACATATTAATAATAATTGATCTATGTTAAAAGACGCCCGAGACATTGTCACTCAAAATTGACCTTAAGAAATCCGGTTAGGCAAAATTGTGCGAAATCAAAGAAACGCAGATGTCTTCGCGCGTGTATGAGGAGCATCAATATAGACAGACATACATTGCATATCAAATGAATGGAGAATTTTGTCTCTGCAATAAGCAATATTTTATTACGATATTTTGTCACAATATTTTTTAAAAACAAACCGAAGAACAGAGCAACCACAAATACCACACAAATGTGTACTTAATATTAAATTTTTAATTTGCTCGTTGCTATTTTGGTTAGGAGCATTGGTTTTGTATAGTGTACGAACCCTTTGGGCATCGACTCTATTAAACTTTGGACATAGATCAAATTATTTGCCATTTCATTCCAATGGCACAGAGAGTTGCACACAAAGGGTCGGAACTGGGAGCAAAGTCGCTTTTCTTTAGCTGCTGTTTCATGGGACTTCACAAACCTGTAGGATTCATATCGGGGCTCTTTACTGGTGACCACTCCAACGTTGATTTGATTTGGTTTTCCAAGAATTGTCTAGTGGCAATGGCCCACTGAGAAAATGCTTTGCTATGCATGGATATGTCTTCTTGAATGACATCATGACGAAAATAAGGGTAAGACATGACGTTCGAGCACTCGTGCGATGTAGTCCACTGAACTAAGCCATCCAATGATTCTCACGGGGGCAGTTTTGTTCATTCTACCCCTGACCATCCAAGACCATAGCCGTTTGGCGGCCTCTGCTCCTCACTGACAAATGATTATCCAAAATCTGACTAACACAGTCCATGTGAAAAAAAGGTTTCGTACTCGACACGACACCAGCAGCTCTTAATTAAACAAAAATAAAATTAAAACTAATGACCACATGTAACTCATGTTAAGTCCAGTTTTTTGCGTAACATTTGTAACTGCTCTGTTTTCCAATCTATTTGAAAATATCATCATAAGATGCTGTTCATTGCAGAGACAATAATATTCTTTTTTTTTCCATTTGATATCCAATACATGTATAAGTCCAGTCCACGACTGTTGATGCACCTCAATATACGCGCGAACACGCTTTTACGTTTCTCTGATTTCGCACAATTTTGCTAAGCCTGATTTTTTAAGGTCAATTTTGAGTGACCATATCTCAGGTGTCTCTTGATACAGATGAAATTAAAATATGTCAGATGATCCAGAATTTATTGGTATGCTGCGTGAACAGGTAGTAGAAGGCTATAACACGAAGATTGGGTGATTACATTTTCAAGCTTCTTTTGGACGCCACTATAGTGGTGGTAGTGGTGGTGGCGGTAGTGGTGGTGGGTGGTGGTGGTGGTGGTACTGGTGGTAGTGGTAGTGGTGGTAGAGGTAGAGGTGGTAGTGGTGGGGGTGGTAGTGGTGGTGGTGGTAGTGGTGGTGGTGGCAGTGGTGGCGGTGGTAGTGGTGGTGGTTGTAATAGTGGTGGTACTGGTGGTGGTAGTGGTAGTGGTGGTACTGTAGGTGGTGGTAGTGGTGGTGGCGGTAGCTCTTGAAGTTATTGCAGATGCTTTTGATACTTAGTATGGTTGCTGTAGTTGTAGCTCTTGCTGTTTTCTCTGTTAAAGTTAGAGTTGTAATTTGAGTGCGTGAACAAGAGCCACAAATACCACTTTATAAAACAAAGCACCCGACAAAGAGATAGAGTAGACAAAAATGAAAATAGAAAGAGATAACGATAAGGCTAAGATGGGACACCCAAGGATAATATAATACCTTACATTCCATTTTCATTTATTTTCGGACCTGATAGTCTGAGTTCTGATTAAAGAGAAGAACATCGACACAATAACAGTCATATAGTGGACGGAAGAAGCAAGACAAACAGACAGGGACGACAGAGGGAAGAAAAGAAGTAGGACTTACCAGTGGCACCCTCTCCTACCACCCAATATACGACCTGATATCATACGACCCGATAGGAATATATACAGACGCAAAAAAGGGGACAAACGCATTGTACTACACTGCAGGCGTAGACTGGTGTCTATTAGTTTGAGAAAGCAGCAAGCGAAGAAGGCTCGACATCTTCCGATAGATCTTCCCACACCACTTGAAACTCCAGGCATAGAGGGGAGGATTGGTGACGGGAGAGAGGACAGGTAAACCACTGATGATCTTCACGAAGTCAGTCGCGAAGAAGCGTTCACGATCCTGAACAGCCAAGGACATATAGAGCATGAGAGAGATCATAGGCAAATTTATGAGTCCATTCCACATGGCCATGACACTCATTGTCAGCAGGGTACGTCGGACACGAGGGTTTGTCAGGGATTGGCCTTGAGCAGGCGTTGACCTAGAGGCCCTGGTGGGAGGAGGCGTGGCCGGGGTCACGACGAGTGACGGGGAAGGGACGTGTAGAGTGACGTCTGGGCGGGGCGTCTGTGCTCCAGGGTCCTGAGTTGCCATGTCACGTCTGTTTGCTGTAGCGTTGTTAAGCAAAGCCGAGCGATTTGAGAAAGCAGAAACGGGGTGTGATTGTTCAGCCACTTGAAAGGAAGAGTGCGGGACTAAATAGCGCGAACCTGAGGAAACTGGCAGGCATGGTGAACAAATAGACTGGTTAAATGGAGGAACCGTGCTATATGTACGAATGGACCTGACAACAAATTGGGGTGAGTTGGTGGAACAGAGTAGAGATTTAAATTGTGTGAAGAGATATTCGCACCACAATTTCTAACACAGCGTTCCTGTCCAACCAGCCAAGGAGACTGGCTTCTGCTCATTGACTCCAGCCTAAAGTCGGTCTGTTTCTGTTTCGTGTCGCTCGTGTGCAGTTTCCTATCGAAGTTCTTTTCCTGCTGCTGCTGCTGCTGCTGCTGCTGCTGCTGCATACGCCGTAGTTTTTGTTTTCCTTGTCGTTTTCGTTGTTGACGTGATGGCTGTGTTTGGTGTTGCGGTAGCTGCTGCTGCTGT
>NW_004798506.1:75438-77856 GCF_000002075.1 Aplysia californica | reverse complement strand
GCTGCTGCTGCTGTTGTCCCTGATCGGGATGACAAGAATGCTGCTGCTGCTGCTGTTGCTGCTGCTGCTGCTGCTGTTGGTGGTGTTGTGGTGCTGATTCTCCTTGTTGTCGAAGTCTCTCTCCGGGCAGCGGATCGTTTGCACCCGATCGAGCCAAAATCTTCCGCACTGATCTCAGCCGTATCGCGACCCAAAAGTTCAGCATCCCAAGTATCACAAAGCAGAGAAAGGAGCAGAGGCACCCTACAGCGATCGCAGCGCGAGGTAGCATTAAAGGAGGGACGCAATGCTCCACTTCGGGAGAGCGGAACGTGAAACCGATGACAGAGAATACCAAGACGGCGGCGGAGGCCACAAGGCAGTAAACAGCCACTTTCCAGAACATCAGCCACTTCTTGCGTGCAGACGGGCCTCGAACAGTGACGAAGTTGTACACAGACAGGCCCGTGGTCGCAGAGTATGACAGCAGCTGTGGCATCAAGACGCCTGAACACAGCACGGCGCACAGGCTGTTGGAGGCACGACCATCCCACGACAACAAGCTGAACAGAAAGAGGGTCGCGCTGAACTGGAAGTCGCTAGCCGCCAGCAGGAGAAGCAAGCACTTTAACGGTTTCCTCAGCCTCCGGGTCCTCAGTATATACAACACTGTCATTAAGTTCATTAACAAGCTAACACCGGAAATCAGCCGGATGTACCAAGGTTTCTTGCCGAGAAACACCATTGGTAAAATGCTGGGTATCAACCCGTTCACTACAAATAAACGAAAGAAGGCAGGACTGAGAAAGGATACTAGTTTAATCTTTTCAGGAATTATTGCAAGCTGATGTCATTGAAGTTAACCTAGCAGACCAGTTCAATTTAATTTTAATCATCCCAATTTATTGGGAGAAATTCAGCTGCAGCTGGTTTGATTTCAGATCACGATAATTTAACACCTTTTCTTCAATGTATTTCAGTCATTTGAAAGGCAGACTGGTAACTAATAAGTAAAAGCTGTGATAGATTGTTAAATAATAGTTCCAGGATGGTCCTCACCACGGAACCATTAAATCTCCCGTAAAAACCCCGGGGTATTTTTAAAGGATCGAATCAAGCACATCCATTATATGAGGCCACTTTCCCGTTGTAGTCCTGGCGAACACATGAAACTTATTTGGTTCTGATGACACAAGAATTGTTACTTCTTTTTAAAAAATGAAGTTTGAAGAATACTTTTGAGAAAAAAAAATCTTTTTGTTTTCAAGAAGATCTCACTAAAAATTATTACTTTCCAAATGATGATGACGTGGCCATCTGCGGTTAAACATTAGCAAAAGATACAAAACTCACACATACTAAAAAAAAAACCACAAAAAAACAA
Organism: Aplysia californica; assembly: GCF_000002075.1. Classification (NCBI taxonomy): domain Eukaryota; kingdom Metazoa; phylum Mollusca; class Gastropoda; order Aplysiida; family Aplysiidae; genus Aplysia; species Aplysia californica. The sequence goes on along the minus strand of NW_004798506.1, from coordinate 76,493 downwards.
GCTGCCCTGGGAGCGTTTTTAGAAAACACGGGCCACCAGTGACGCTGTTACAATTATTTCAACGTTCTTTTCAACACAGAAGAGGTTCTCACGAGAAAGCATGACATTAGCAAAAACGGGAAAGTCGACAAATACTGGACAATATAATACATAAAATGGTTCAAGGATTCTGCACTTCTGGCTTTAACAACTCGGCCATCGCACTCTCGAAATCCCGCACTATGACAGCGCTCACAAAATCAAACTTTTGACGTGTATCACAAACAACAGCCGTGAGCGATGATGAAGAACTGACAGGCCAGCCTGAATACTTTTCCCTCCCCCTTATATTCCTTCTGACTGTCGTCTCGCGTTTCTCGTTACAGAGGGGACAGAAATGTGTTCGGGTGCTTCTTTTAAACCGATCAAACGCATCCAGGGATCATGCAACTTAGAAAATAAAAACACAGGATTTTGAGTACCTTGAACACGTTCGTAAATTTTACAAAAATCAAAATACACAAGCATTAATGGAGCCAGTCTCCAAATCTAAAGTACCAGTACCCATACGGGTACAAAAGTCCTGTTTTAAACTGGTGTAAGTTGGCTTAATTTTGATTATAACCTCTCTAGGAATGGCAGGAGGAAGGGAGGGTATCGCCAGCAGGTCGTAAACCATAATTACGAGTGCGTCATCGTGAGTAGGCCTCCACTGGCCTGTGGTATTTCATTGTAAGAGATCTAAATTATTTTATTTCGAAAATACCGATAACAGACGAGGGGTGTCTTTTTTTTCTTTTTTTTCTTTTCTTTTTTTTTGCCCTTTCCCATGACGTCACTTGCTTCACTGAACGAAATAAACACAGCCGGCACCTAACAACAAACAGCCGGCACCTAACAACAAACAGCCGGCACCTAACAACAAACAGCCGGCACCTAACAACAAACAGCCGGCACCTAACAACAAACAATGATTTGCATTAAAAAAGCCCCCCCCCCTCCCTTTCCCCCAAAATAACAAAGCTGCTCTCTCTCAAAGAAGGAAAAAAATAATGTTAAAATCGGGTCTTACTTGA
>NW_004798506.1:65876-74529 GCF_000002075.1 Aplysia californica | reverse complement strand
AGCAACTATCTACTACAAACTTTCCAACACTTCATATCATTAATCAAGATATCATGATATATCACACTTATGATCACACAGGGCTGTGAGCGTTAGATGTTCTGTATCTTTTCTTATTTTCTTTATTCTATTTATGCTTCGAGTTATATTCCCACTTCTCCTCCTCCCTTGATGCTCGTCATATGCTCACGGTCCTACTGTATATTCTTTTTCTCCAATTCTCTCTCATACACTCACCCATAAACAAAACAAATATCATGTCTCCTCCTCGTCTGTTTTTGTTATTCCTACCCTCATACCATTTTGATTGTCAGAAGCATATCCTTTTTCACGGAGCTACCATGTCCAGGCGACCCCAGCCCCACCCCCGCTCTCATTCAATACTTCTCTCCCACACCAGACCCATATCTTTATATAGCTACACAAGAAAGACGGTACACCCCCTATCTCTATCTTTGGTCCCTTTTTTACAATTGTACCCTGTCTATTTGTTCGTTTTTTGTGAGAGATGAGAGAGAGAGAGAGAGAGAGAGAGAGAGAGAGAGAGAGAGAGAGAAAGACAGAGACAGAGCCAGAGAGAAAGAGAGAGAAAGAGAGAGACAGAGAGAGAGAGAGAGAAAGAGAGAGACAGAGAGAGACAGAGAGAGAGAGAAAGGAGGGGGTGTGTATACGTGTGTACCTTCTGGGGAAGGAGTGGAGAGGGTGGAAAGGGGCGGGGGGGGGGGGGTTGATGAATGTATGTGATTGGGGGAAAGGGGGCGAGAATCCATTACTCTCGAACTCCAACTCGTTATCAACACCATCTCTCACAAAGTACATGGTGCTAATGAAAAGTTGCAACGACACGTTGAAGTTACCACAATCTACTAGCGGAGGTGAGAAATATCTCAATCGCTGAATGCGGTCTTGTTTGTTTTTCTGAATATCACTAACAAATGATGCACACGAATCTGATTCCTTCCAGATTCGACATAATCTGCTTGTTTGTTTGTTTCAGTAAGACTTGTACAGCATTTGCAACAGAATTTGGTTATATTAGAGCCCAAGACTATTTCTGCTTGGGTTTTTTGGGTTGTTTTTTTTAAGTAAGAAGAGTTTTACGGCACTTGCAACACAATAAGGTCATATAAGTGCCGAAGATTAGAGGTGTTACAAAAGAGTAACAAACACGAAAGAGAAGGAGGAGAGACAAGGACGATAGATGTTTGTTCTGTTTGTTTGTTTGAGTGAAAAAAGAAGCCCATCGTCGCAATAATGGTATGTAAGTTAGTGCTGGGAAAAGGTTAGAAAGACATATAGAAACAAAAGAAGGCAAACTAAAGAAGTGGGACTTATCAGTGGCACCCTCCAACCAACCGCTTGAAGATTAGAGGTGTCACAAGGAAGTAAGAAACGTAAAAGAGGAGGAAAGATAAGGATGACAGATGTTTGATAGGAAATAATAATAATAATAATAATAATATATAACATTTATAGAGCGCATTTCCAAAAAAAGTAGCTCAATGCGCTTTACATTGGAATACCCATTTTTCAAAAACCTTTCTTACTACTTCCTTTCTTCTTACGCAATATACATTAATGCACACACACACACACACATACACACACACACACACACACACACACACACACACACACACACACACACACACACACACACACACACACACACACACACACACAAACCCCAAACAAAAAGGAAGACAAAAATTAATTTGATAATACATGTAATCTCCATCAACACATTTTCGTTCTTTTAGGAGGCGGGCAACTCCGACCCCGTTGTCCTGGCTACCCTGATAGACCACAGCACCCCAACAGACCGGGACACATGACAAAAAGAATCAAAAACATGATTTCTTTTCCTGAGAACACAACTCACATCCTTTGAAGGGCGGCAGCCAACAAGCAAACCGCTATACCGCAGACATCAGTACCCGTCCCCAAAGAGTCTACATAACAAGAGGGGCCACTCCTCTCTTTGAGCCAATTAAAAAAGTGTCCTCAAAATTCGGTGGCGCCCTCTTCGCAAATGCGCACCCTTTGCGTAAAGAGTTACCCAACTAAAAAATCAAAGTGGAACTAACAAGTTTTTGAATAAATAAGAATTCAAATTTCAGAAGAACGCTTTTTTAAAAATGGTTACGCTGACAAAAAAACCTCCACCGGAGAAAGGGGTGACTGTTTTCTTCGTTTAATTTGACTTTGAATGAAAGGCGAGAGGTCATTAAAATTATTTTCTTAAAAACCCCTAAAACTCTGAACTGAACGAACCCGAACAGCTGATGAACAGAAGTTGATCTGCGCACGCAAGGGGGTGCTATTCCTATTCTTCTTCTGGAGAAACGAAAGAGAGCTTCAAAACAGACTGCAGCGCCATCTGAAGCAAAGAGCGGACTTTCCTTGTGGACACTTTTTTGGCTGAGTGGACCATCTCGTTATGTGCTATCTTTGCCGTCATTCGACTGGCAGGTCGGATCCACCTGGGTTTGTTGTAGTTATTAGGTCCTTTGCTGTCTCGTACAGGAGACCTGAATTCAATACCTGGGAGGGGAGAATTTTTATCGAGTATTTCTGTTTTGCTGCAGAGATGTTGAATTCCTCTCAGCCTGAGTTGGCTCTGACAGGCAGAGTCGAAGCCCGCTTCCTAAATAATCTACATGGTGTCGGCGGGGCCGGGAAAACACCTACATTTAAAAAAAATCGAATTCTCATATTCTGTCTTTGGCGTCCATTAAACCACTTGAGTCCAAACTACTCTGCTTTAACAATAGTCAAAATGTAAATGCAAATGTTTTTACTACCCAACTGAAATAATTTAAAACATTTATGAGGCAGGCAGCTTCGACTATTCTGGGCTGAATGAGATACAATAAACAGGCAGACGGACCGGCATACGCCATTTTTTTGTTCAATCAACCTGTCAAACTCGGGAGTCGAGCCCATATCTTCTGCCTGTATGTAGAAGCCTGAACGGAAAGTAGAGGAAAACCTAAGGCTCGGACGTCTTTGAGTCCGATCTTGTTAACCTTGATGACAATAAACGGTGATCTAAAATGAGACGCTAGCAGTAGTATTCAAAGTTTGCCATTGCTTTAGTTTTAGTAAGGGTTCTGCGGCATTTGCAGCACAATAAGGTCAAGTAAGGGTTCTGCGGCATGTGCAGCACAATACGGTCAAGTAAGGGTTCTGCGGCATTTGCAGCACAATAAGGTCAAGTAAGGGTTCTGCGGCATGTGCAGCACAATAAGGTCACAAGTGCAGAAGAATAGATGTGTTACAAGAGAGTAACGTACACAAAAAAGGATAAGGACGATAGATGTTTGATAGGAGAGAAGGAGCAAACCACACCAGAGCACCCGCCAACTACCACCTCCAGTGCTTAATGTCCTATACAGTGAACTTTTATGACAGTGGATAGTGACCGGGATTTGCTTGGTTTTCGGTGCAGTCTTGTTACAGCAACCAGATTTAATCCGATTGTCCGACCCATTTAATCCTGTTGATAGAACTTGCTGAAACCGTGCTGGTACACTGCTTATATAATTACTCGCAGCTATTGCTCATGGTAAGGAAACGTACGTTCATAGAACGCACGAGGCTAGATCGCTTGGTCTTGATCAATTTAACCTGACATTATTTGGCTGGTTTAGCATGCACTGATATACTGACACTATACTTTTGCTCAAAGCCATGCCAACATCTATTATCTATTTGTGGTGGCCGAATGTTGCTATTCAAAAGGCTTTTTAATGGCTGCTTCGATCGACATGCGGTTTTCGCCAAAAAATTCTTTAAAATATTCTCCAGATCATGGCGCCCTTGGTTTTTTCAGTTTTGAGACAGTTTTGCTGCAAAAAGCTAAATTTCTTTATTTCGCCGATCGCTTTTGTAGGCCGACGCTTCTGTCTCTGTAATTTTAGAAAATCCGGAAGTGATATTTCGCGAGGCGCATTTTGTTTTGAGAGTTTAGATCTAGACCGTCTAATTTTTTGCATCTCTCAAGATTTATTTCTCCATTCCAGTAGAGTGTAAATATAGTAGGCCAATGACTTTTAGTTGATGTTAAAGCACCGATCATTCTTTTCATTGAAAGGGGGCCCAGCTTGTTTGTTATATAAACATTACATGTACCTCATTAACACAACGAACCACAGACCACTTACAAAAATTACGGTCAGACTCAGCATGAATAGCAGAATTAAAGCAAAAGGCCTGGAGAGATTTCCTTACTTCGGAGTGACTTTGGCAGAGCCGTATCCAGAGACCGAGAACCAAGGAGGTTATACAAAAAGGTCATTGCCGAGAACAAAAGTGTTTTCTGTCTGGGTCGGTCAGATCAGACGCTCGCCAAGAGCCAATACGAAGCCTATCACAAGACCCAAGAGTATGATTTTGCTTCCGGGCGCAGAAAATCGTAAGCCCATCTTAACTCTTTGAAGATGAAGCGGACACATATGTCCGATCAGTAACAAACCAAAGGCAATACGTTGTAGCACAGTTCGAACCATCATACACAAATACATCAAAAATACGAATTTTCACATATCAATCGTGGTGTGCATGTTGGTCACTGCCTTTTAGCTTTCAGATTAATGTAAATAAAAACAAGATTGACAAACCTGTATGAATACGTTATTAAACTGCGTGTCTTCAAGCGCTGTCAAATGACCAAAATACGCGGGCTCACTGAGTTAACCATCCCAACAGCGACGTATGCAGAGCGAGGGTCGTACCAGTTCTATCTCGCAGAGGCCAACCCGAGCTCAGTCGGTCGGACCCTCGCCTCTTCCTGACCCGACCTTCCCGGTACCACGAGTCGGATAAGAGTACACATCCTTTAAAGCATTCTGAAACGGTGTGGCAGTTCTATTGTCTATTTTGAACGACTAATCGCACGGACCTGACACGTCAATTCACACGATGATTTATTAGAGGAACAAAACAGAACGATTGGATTACGGATGACGCAAAGGGTGACAATCGAGGTAATTACAGGCGAAAAAAGAGATTACCCCAACACTGACAAGGCTAATGAAACGAACAAAAATACCACAGGGATGCTGATCCTTCGAGGTGTGTTTGCACGTACATGTATGCGTAATGTGCACGCGTGAGTACAAGAGTTGGTAAGTATATGTATGAATGTGTGTGCACGTGTGTGCACATGCATTTGTAAGTGCATAATATGTGGTAAGAGGAGGAGATATGTGTTCGTGCGTGTGCTTGCGTGTGTGTGCGCACCGGTGTTCATAAGAGTGTGTAAGAGTCTATATGTGTGTGCTAGAGAGTGTTTATATTATGTACGTGCAATTGTGTGTTTATGTGTCTGTGTGGGTATGACTTTATACACCAGTTTGTGATAATTCAGAGGTATGATTTCAGAATAGTTTTACCAAGGAACAATTGAACCAAAGTGGGAAACTGTCGTCGAAAGACATCGTAAGGTTATTTTACTTGTCTGTCTCCCTGCCTGCCTACTTCCCTGTCTGTCTGCCTAACTGTTTATCTGCCTGCCAGTCTATCTGTCTGCCTGTCGACATTTCACAAACATCATCCATTACACCATGTTCTTGCACAAAAAGGCCTATTTCGAAAAGCGGACGTTCCTCGATCAAGGATCATTACGATCTGTCCTTATATCACTCAACCCTATTTTGCTGATCTTATTCGTTTGCTTGTTTGAGTGAAGAGAAACATATTGACGGGGCTCTCGTGGCCTAGAGGTTAAGGTGTAGGCCTCTCATTCAAAGGTCCCGGGTTCGAATTCGGGTAGTGACCGAAAAATTTTCTTCTCTAAAAATGTCTCCTTTCCCCTCCTTTCCTGCTCTCTAGCGATGTTCTGTCATCTGCTTTCGTCTCCTCTTTCTGTCCCCACTCCCTCATCTCCTTTGCCCCCATCCTCTGGGCTCCTGATTCTTCCTACAGCCTTTCTACTGCTACCCCTTGATACTTCTTACTGCTGTCTTTCAGCCACACACCTGATCTTCTGGTAGGAAAGATCTACATATAGCCTTCTCGGACAAGGGCGAAAAACCTCGGAGGGCCCGTGTGCACGTTGCGCACGTTAAAGATCCCGTGGTGGTCTAAAATCGGTAAGCCGCCACCCGGGCAAAATTCAAAATGTCCTACCAACTGAAAAAGTTTAAGGTGTCCCACGCGCTTATATGACCTTATGCAGTTGCGAGCGCCGTAAAACACTTTACAAAAACAAAAAAAACAAAAACATATTGACACAACAATGGTCATTTTCTACAAGGAAACGGTAAAACAGACAGACAAGCAGAAACAACAGAGAGAAAGTAAAGAGGTAAGGCCTTCCAGTAGCACCTTCAACCACTCGCCTGCCCTTCTTCAACCTCCATAAATAACCACGACAAATAAAAAGTCTATAACGTCAAGTTCACTTTGATTGTACAGTATACATAACTAATAACTGGCTTCACCTACCTCACCACATGGGTCTATCTGTCTGTCTGCCTGCCCATTTCACACTGTCTGTCTGTCTGCCTGTCTGTCTGTCTGTCTGCTGAGTCGCCCCCCTCCCCTCTCTCTCTCTCTTTCTCTCTCTCTCGCTCCTCCACCACCCTTTCTCTCCCTTTCTCTCTCTCTCTCTCTCTCTCTCTCTCTCTCTCTCTCTCTCTCTCTCTCTCTCTCTCTCTCTCACTCTCTCGCTCCTCCCCCACCCTTTCTCTCTCTCTCTCTCTCTCGCTCCTCCCCCACCTTCTCCCCCTCTCTCTCTCTCTCTCTCTCTCTGTGTCTCTCTCGCTCCTCCCCCACCCTCTCCCTCTCTCTCTCCCTCTCTCTCTCTCTCTCTCTGTCTCTCTCTCTCTCTCGTTCCTCCCCCACCCTCTCTCTCTCTCTCTCTCTCTCTCTCTCTCTCTCTCTCTCTCTCTCTCTCTCTCTTCTTCTTCTTCTTCTTCCCCACTCTACTTCCATTCAACAGCTGAACCACTACACAGCCCTTTCACAACAAGGTCAAACATTCAGTTTTCATTAAATGTACAATATAACAGCACATACACACACACACACACACACACACACACAGACACACACACACGAGCGTAAGGTATGTAGAGGAAAAGCCTGTGCTGAGGTTCACGCAACTGAAACACAATTGCAAAATCATCATCATCATCATCATCATCATCATCATCATCTCCATCATCACCATCATCATCATCACCATCTCCATCACCATCATCATTATCACCACCACCACCATCATGGTAGAAAACGCAGATTGGAGAAGAAGGAGAAATTTGAGTTATTTTCGGTTAGTAAAAGTAAATAAGAAAACAATTAGTTGATTACCCTAACGGATTAACGTTTCGCCTTTGAGGATTCATAAGCAGCTTAAAATAAATATACGGGTAGCACGGCACATCATTACAGAAAGAAGGACATCACAAAGGGGGTCTTTTAGAAAGTTACCCAGTGGGCCGGGGGAGACTTAGCGTTGAGTCCGGACAATGGGATAATAATGGAAAAATCAATGCTAGCATATTATTATCATATTATATCTTTTGTATATAGTATATCATACTTTTTTTTATTGAACGAAGAACGTACAAGGGACCCAAAATAGCACCACAGGACTGGTATTAACGAAAAAGAAGAAAGATCCTGCATCCAAAATGTCAAAACCTCTGAACTGGTATCAGGTTGAAAAAAGAATCTTATATAGAGTTTCTACCATTTGTTACAAATGCCTCACCAATACCAAAGACCGTTCTTTGCAAATACTGCCCCATCATATCTGTCTAACCTTTTAACACCGTATGTTTCATATCGTCAGTTACGTTATTCACTGACGCAAAAATGTTCAGACCCTCCTGAATGAAATTAAGTAAGATTTTTTGCTAAGAGAAGTTGTTCTTTTTCATTTTTGGCACTAAAATTTGAAACTCCTTTCCACAGGACCTCACAGAAACAACAAATCCGTATACCTTTTGAGCGATTGCTTTAGATATATGTGAGGCAACGAGGTGGAATCAGGCTCTCGTCAATTTTGGGGCATGTAGAGTTATTGGTATCATCTTAAAGCTTGTTCACGTCTTTGTTTGGATGAAAAAAGTATCCCTTTATCTTCAATACAAGTCGAGATATTTGCGCAAGAAGGAGGTGGGGGTCACTTGTTTTCAGAGGTAAAATTAGTGAGAAATTGGCCGCCAAAGATTAGTTATTTCCTTAGCTTTAGAGTCCGTGGTGACTAAAAATTTACATTTTTTGTGCCTTTAATCAACGTTTTTCAGAAAAATCCACACAGAAATGATTTCTTTAATGGGCATGAAAGGCGTTGAGCCGAAAAACGAAAATTTGATAAAATCTCACAAACCAGCGGAAAAATGCAAGTTTCTTCACTTTGATTATTTTGACGAGAGCCTGATTCCACCACGCTGCCCCACATATTTGTTGAAGCCTATGTAGGAGTGTGTTAGCAGGTGCTGGTGTGTTTTGTTTTCGCTGCTGTCCTCATGTGTATATAATTAACGTATGACTGAGAAAGTGCTTCTTCGTGTGGTGGAGCTAGTCAAAGACAGTACATCCTACGACCGTAGGGTGTAGTATCTTTGAGCTAGTTTTCTTGTTTATATGAAGAGAGAGAGAGAGAGAGAGAGAGAGAGAGAGAGAGAGAGAGAGAGAGAGA
>NW_004798506.1:64275-65097 GCF_000002075.1 Aplysia californica | reverse complement strand
GAGAGAGAGAGAGAGAGAGAGAGTGAGAGAAAGGGAGGGTGAGAGAGGGGGCGAAAAAGAGAAATCATCATCATTATCATCATCTTCATCATCATCACTATTATTAGTAGCAGCAGGGGCAGCAGCAGCACTATATTAACAAATGTAAACATAAATGATGGTGGCGTCAGTGATCTAGTGGACAGGCTACCTAACTCGGTATCGTGCCATTGGAGGTTCGGGGTTACGGGCTCAGCTCGGTCTAACGGGTGTCCTTGAGAAAGACGCCTTGTATGAAATTTCCCATTTGCCTCGGTCCTGTCAGAAACCGACGTTAAATTCGGAGATACCGCCTCTTAAATTATAGCCTGTCAGTGTTGTCATCATCATCATCAATGCCTTTCACCCCTGGCAGGGTATAGGCCACATACAAGCTCCTCCCATTTATCTCTGTCCTGAGCCATCCTTCCAAGCTCGTTCCAAGTGAGCTTCATTTCTCTCATATCCCTTTCCACACATCTCCTCCATGTTTCCCGAGGCCTACCCCTGCCTCGTGCTCCCTGTCAGTGCTGTAAGGGGCGTTAATCTCATACAATTTCGAATGAAGATGGTCGCTAGCTGGTACCTCCCTCTAACTATCTACAGGTGTAGTCGCTGTGGTAGATCACCTGCTTGTGAATTTATATTCATCCGAAAAGAAAAGAAAAATGTTGCTCAAACTGCTTGTTTATTTAAGCAAAGAGAAGCACATGAACACAATAACGGCAGGGAAATAGCAAAATAGAGGCAAGCAATAATAGGGAGAATGAAAGAGGCGTACGAGCTGCGCCCCCCCCCACCCAC
>NW_004798506.1:61249-62512 GCF_000002075.1 Aplysia californica | reverse complement strand
GGGAGGGGGTTGGGCGGCGTAATCCTGTCAGTATTGATGGTATAAAGCGAGAACATGATGGGAAAACGAAAAGTCTAGATCGAGCATGAATCAGAACGAAGTATTCGAAGGTATAGATTTTATGGATATATGGGAGCACTGCTTAATGGCCCGCGCAAACCCAACACCAGCTCATAAACATTTACTTTCCAGACACAAAACAATTAACCTTTACCACAGGCTACAAAAAGGGGCAAAGCTAGAACACACCTTTGCTCTAATAACTAAATAATTTACGAAACAAATCTTAATAGATATTATCAGCACAATGTAAAGATGCAAAGAGGGCGTCACCCTTTCTCTTATAACCAAATAGTTCAGTTTTCAATGCGCATAGGGCATACAGCCATGACAAAGTGTTTGCTTCACCCATACCTGCCTCCCCTAAAAATGATAATCTTTACAGCATAATGAAGAGCGAGAAAGCGAGATCGTCCTAGCACAAAAATACCAACACTTTTTAAAAAACCATTACCTGCCATTGCGAGGAAAGGACCGTTACGAACCAGAGCATGATTCGTCTCGAAGAGGCTTCGACGGTATACAGCAAGACCACGTTAATGAGAAATAACACTAATGGTATCAGCACTGACACTGTCATAGAAAACTACAAAAACAGGCTGGAGACCGTTCGTAGCTTCAAATATCTGGGATCTATAATATCGGATGAGGGATAAAAACTTGAAGCACTCTCAGGTACCTGAAGTAGCTCAGACCACATCTGCTGAGAACAAAGTAAAATTAAAATTCATTTGGAACGAAAAAAACATCGCCATCAGCTCAAAGATTCGACTGAAGCGTTCCCTTTTCATGTCCGTATTTTTGTATGCATGACGCAAAACAGCCCAGAAAGCCTAAATGAATTCCTGTTATCCGATGACCAATGTCTTATTCATCCAAACCAACAAAGTGGACCATAACAGCTGACATCGACAGAATGATACATGTACAGGAGAGGAAATGTTTCCGCAATCTACCTGGTATCTCGTACAGAGATCATACAACTAATGAGGTAGTGAAAACCAAAATTGGATACGCCATTGGTCCGTATGGAGACCGCCTGACTTCAGCCAAAACAATCATAAATAAACAAAAAGGCAAAACAAGAGCATGCCTGATATCGCATTGTACAGCACTTTAGGGCATAGTTAAATACCGCTTTGAACAATTCGCTAGATTTGTGTGAGTGTTTTGTGTGTGTGTGTGTGTGTGTGTGTGTGTGTG
>NW_004798506.1:52345-60439 GCF_000002075.1 Aplysia californica | reverse complement strand
CCAGTCTATGAGCCAGCCATGTTTGCCTCCACCAACGCCTTATCAACAGTCCCAAATTGATGGCCGGAACGGGACGAAAGAAGGAGCGCCCTCCATACAATATTCTTTGATAAGCTCTCTGTTCTCCCCCGTCTCGCTAACTGCTGCTATTACTTAAGCACGGTGTACACTACTCCGATTTTTTTATTTTTTTATTGCGACGCACGATCTAGATGTGGAGTAAATTTTTTCTGGGAAGTTATAAGTTCGACTTCGTTGCATCATACTTGCTAAAAGAAAGAAAGTTGTTTTTATGAGTTTTCGGGTGGTCTAGGTCTGGTCTGGGGTGACCTACAATGCCCACTAGATGTCTATAATGTTCCATAAACAATTGAACTTTTTAAAAATTTTTATCAAGAAAAGAGTATCGGTAAAAAGATGTGACGAAAGTTTATTATCATAACGAGGACAAAGACAAGGAAAGTTTAGTTTTAGTAAGAGTTTTACGGCACATGCAACACAATAAGGTCATATAAGTGCCGAAGATTAGAGGTGTTACAAAAGAGTAACAAACACAAAAAAGGAGGAGAGATGTTTGATAGGAAAAAAGGAGCAAACCACACCACAGCACCCACCAACCGACAAGGAAAGAAAGGATAGCACATAGCCAACCGATGCATACTTTTCTAGTACTGTTAGTCAAGGTGCAAAATTACTGTGGGTGTTTTACACCCCTGTCGATACACTCTAGATCGATGAGAAGGCTGTCAGTGTTGTTAACCCCGTCATTGTGAGATACAACATCAAAGCAAAATGAGGGACATGCTAGATAAAACAAACGTTTGCATGCGGGAATCGCACTCATTTTCGAGTTTTCTTGAGTGTAAGTCTGAGTTTGATTAAGTTTAAATAAAAGCATATCGACACAAAAACGGTCACATGGTGCAGGGATGAAGCTAGACAGATAGACAAAAACAACAGGAGGAACAAGAAGTAGGACCTATAAGTGGCACCCTCCAACCACCCGCACGTGTTGTTATTGTAGTGGTTTTTTTACAAAGAAGAATCTGATCCCTTCGCAACCAGACTGACCGACGCCAAAGTATGTCAGATTACAACTACATGTAGTTGCATTTGTTAAGTGTAGACGTCGGCGACTCTGCTCTTCAAACCCGATCCAATCCAGCCCGATCAGATCAAACAGGACCGGCAATCCAGACAAACGTAAACCCGACATAACAGTTCCAGTTCCCCGGCGGACCTGTCGAACGCACTGCAAGTTCCGCTACCGGCGTAAATCTCCAACTTGCGTTTTCCTCTCCTCCTGCCGCAAGGAGATGAGCAATAACAATAATAACGGTGACAATCGAGCCGGGCGTTGAAGGGGCCTGATCGGCATCACCGATAACCATAATATCAGTTGGTACATGTTATGTATATATATATATATACGTGCTGGCCCCAGCGCCAATCTCAGCAGTGTCGGGAGACGGCCAGGTAGCTCTGTCCACATCGCAGGGCGACACCAGCTAGCGAGAACAGCATCATCCCATCTTTTATTCTCGGTGAAGGAGAAGCAGCAATGACGTAATGACATTCTTCAAAGTTCTTTCATTAGAGATTGGATTTGTATTTGACGGGAAATGCAACAGCAACAAGAGGAATACGAGCAACCACACTGGGACTAACAAAAGTGACGGTAAGGTAAAGTTCTTTTTTTTCTATTTCAACTCTTTTCAAAGCTCAGTAACCGTCAAAATCCCCAAAAAGATTGTATTTAAAGCCTCATTATTAACACAACAGTTCACGTACGGGAGAAGGCCTACCGATGTTAAGAAGGACCAAAAATTTAACTCTAAAATGTAAGAAAATACAAGAAAATCCGGAAATGTCATTTGTTTTTTGTTTTTTTATAGTAGAGGGTTTTACGGCGCTCGCAACTGCATAAGGTCATATGAGCACCAAGGGGTGGGTGTCAACAGAGAAGTCTTTACAGGGAATCAGACTTACACTGCTCACCTCTCTAGCTTAACAGCACAAGGTCTGCTTCGACTATCAAGGCACCCCGGAAATAGCAGGTCACAAGAGAGTGACAAACATACAAAAGAAGTAGAGGAACATGACAATAGTAAGGATCAGGAAAGAAAAAGCAGCAGTTCCCTGTCGTAGATCAGGCACAGTTATGAGCGTGACATGAGTCAGCCCATTTTTGCTTGAACGAGAAATGTCCCCCCTTTTGGAATGGCCAAAAGACACTACAGTCAGTGGCACTGCCCCGGGGGGTTGTCATTTGTTTGCAAGTTGCTTTTCGGGTATAATAGTAGGCCTAGGCCTACCTCTTCTACCAACATCAGAAGTTCAAAAAGAACAAAGGAAGGCAACAAAAACTGGTTCAACGTAAGATCTGGATAACAACAGGGGTGCGTCTTATCTCTCCTACTTTCTATATAATATGTGGACAAAATATCGCAAGACTCAAACTAGAGCAAGGATAGTCTAAATAAACTTCTGTTTGTAAACGACTAATGTCTTATTCCTTCAAACCAACAAAACCTCAAAATCAAACCAACAAACTGAACAACAGCTGCAAGAAATTTGGCATTAGAATAAGCACATCAAAAACAGAAGTTATGAATGGTAGCCGAAACCATAGTCCCTTGAACCTTCATGTTAATAGTAAACAACTAAAACAGGTCAAGAAGTTTAAATATCTTGGCAGTACTTTTTCTGAAAACAGACCCATAGTCAGAAAAATAGAAACGCATACTCAGAAAGCCAACACCGTTACCTATTTGCTTGCACCCCTTCTATCTCGCCCAAACATCTCCATGGACACAAAGAAACAGCTTATCACTTCAATATTTATACCAACATTATGCTACCAGTGCCGGACCTGAACATTAAATAAAATCCATGAAAAGAAAGTCACTGCATGCGAAATGATAAATCACAAGAAGAATTGGCAGAGAAATGTAGACGAAGAGCAACTATTGGCACTGAGTCATGCTTGCATTTAATTGAAAAACAAATAATTAAATGGTCTGGTCATCTGTTACAAATGTAACATGGCAAGCCAGCAGCGAGAACCTATAACACCAAGTACTCAGGCTATATAAAGGCAGAGGAAGGTCACGCAAAATATGGATTGAAGGAGTCAAGGGAACCCTGAAAAATTATAAAACCCCAACTGAAAGAGCTGCAGAGCTGGCCTACCATAGAAAACTATATCTTCCCTCGATGCTTCTCGGCAAAAGAGGATTAAAAAGTAAAAGTAAAAATACCCCTTCTACATCCTGCCTATAAAACTATCGCAAGGAAGCATTTTTGTGAATGAACGGTCGTGATAACCGGTAGGCAACGAGATCTTTATCATAATCATTATTATTATTTTCATCATCATACTTATCATCATTATTATTGTTAACATTACTGTTATTATCTTAGCTGTCATTGTTATATCTGGCGGTAGTAGCAGTAGTGGCGAGTATATTAATACAAAGTCATGGACCCCAGCAATAATAAAGTAAGATAATGACACAATTTTTTATTCTTCGTAAAAGCGACGATAAAAATGAGCATGGTAACCATACGGGGTTTTAGTTAAGTTTTAGTTCGAGTTTTTTTGGCATTTGCAACACAAAACGGTCATATAAATGACGAAGATTAGAGAACTTACTAGCCTAGAGCGTAACATACAAAGAAAAGGAGGAAGAGAGATAAGGATGGTGGATGCTTGATAGAAAGAAAGAAGGAGCAAACTACACAACAGCATTTGTCAACCACAAAAATCGTAAGAATCGCAGTCTGCAATCTAAGAGATAAGTCTACGACAGTGAAGAGAGTCACGTCGAAACAAGGGCGGCCATTTAGAGCAAGGAAAAAATTCAGACTGAGAAACAGACACAGCAGGCGGGAAAAAGAAGTAGGCCTTACCAGTGGCGTCATCCAACCACCCAGTGAGATGTCTTTCTGTAACGTGATAGTATAAACCTAGTACTATATAGGGCGCCTAATGCCACGGCATGGAATCTCGTGTTTTCTAAGTGTAATGCAAAAAAAGTCATCAGGACACTGGTAGCATTTCGCCAGGAATAAAATACATCAATAATTCCACTCTAAAAGAAGAGAGGAAGAGTTTCTAAATAGTTTACTGTCGTGCTCTATGTTGGAAAAATGTAATATAATATTAAGGCGCCACCTAATCCCTGTCACAACAGTAACACAGTCGTTTCTTCCAACCTATCAGTTGCCAGTATTCACACATTGTTTTGTTTTTGTAAAGCGTTTTAGGGCGCTCGCAACTGCATAAGGTCATATGAGCGCACGGGACACACCTAATACTTTTAGTTGGCAGAAAATTTTGAATTTTGCCCGGGTAGCGGCGAAGCCTACTCTTATCGATTTTAGACCACCAAAGGATCTTTAACGTGCGCAATTTGCACACGGGCCCTCCGAGATTTTTCGCCCTTGTCCGAGAAGGCTAGGTGTAGATTTTTCCTACCAGAAGATCAGGGGTGTGGCAGAAAGACAGCAGTAAGGAGGAGCCAAGGAGTAGCAGTAGAAAGGCTGCAGAAAGAGTCAGGAGCCCAGAGGAGAGGGCAAAGGAGGTGAGGGGGTGGGGGGCAGAAAGTGGAAATAAAAGCAGACAACAGAACATTGCTAGAGAGCAGGAAAGGAGGTGAAGGGAGACAATTTTAGAGAAGAAGATTGTTTGGTCGCCACCCGGAATCGAACCCGGGACCTTTGAATGAGAGGCCAACACCTTAACCTCTAGGCCACGAGAGCCCCTCACACATTTGTGGCAGCAGCCAAGTGAGGTAGTAAAACAAAACCCAACAAACAAACCGTGGATAACAAATAAATGCTAGAAAAGAAGAAAGATAGAAACAGATAGAAAAACCACCACGTTAAATCTACATGCGCAAAGCCACTGTTCGAGAAATGTAAATACTTCATCATCGGGGCCATTTAGCGCTATGTGTTATTCTGCATTCCAGTAGAAAGAAGACAGCTACCCGATAATACATTTTTACCATATATGGGAATTGAACTGATGCCTAAAACTAAGACTAAGAGCCTGGTCATCACACAAATGACCGCGAGCCACCATTACGCTGTTGACACATTCTGCGACATTTATGTAATATAATACAATAAAAGATGAAGCAAAAATCCACTAAACACCATGTTGTGTTCTTCCGTTTCAGGGAAGGAACAAACTACGTGACAATCAAAACCACGATAAACAGTGAATGTCCCATTCAGGAGGTCTGATGATTCGGTAAACATGTAACAGCCTGACCACGTTTATACACGTCCCGTGTGCTCACCCACCTAGCACGAGACGAAACCACAATCCGAGGGACATAAGTTAATGCCCGGTTCTGAGCCCACACTATTTTGTTGAATGCTACTGTCCCACCGAACGGAGAAACACGTTACATTTGTGGTACAGCCTTTTAAAGAAATACCTAGAGCCGAAACAGACGGGAAAGGGTTCAGAAGAGAAGAAAATACTTTCTCTTTCAACCGGTACCCTGACAACGGTAGACATCAGACAACCATAGGGATAGTTTGCTTCACATGTTCGCTTAGAATATGGGTTCAACAGACATTTTATAAATAAACTTTCACGACTTCTTTGGGCTCAAAGCATAAAAATCTTGAGTTTTGGGTTTGAGTATAGAGAAGCACGTCGGCATAACAGAAGACATTAGGCAGAGGGAAAATATAAGACAGACAGACAAAACAACATAGGGAAGGAAAAGATGTTTGACCTACCAGTGACAACCTTCAACCACCCGCCTGTCATGACTGACAGTAAAATATAAACTTAGAGCTGAAACGACCTTCTCATCTCAGAGCCCGGGGGGAGCAAAAAGCAACAGTTTCCGATTCTGAGCCTAAACTATTTTGGTGTCACGTTGTCATGGCGATCCAGTCAGAATCTCTCCGGCCGCTCACTGACCTAAGTCAGGACCAAGATGTGTCCAGACTCCCCGGACACACTGCAGACTCCATTCACGCGTACGTGCAGCCCCACAACATCAGCAGGAGGGACGCAGCACCATTTACTGACTCAGACGGGTACGGACTCAAATTCTGGGACGCAAGCCAACTCGGGACGCCATATTATGACGCGGCGGAGCATGCCAACTCGCTATCTGACATCGCTAGTGACGTCATCTACGGCCTGGAGCACCATCTCGCTGGTGACGTCATGTGGGACACACTGCTGAACACCACAAGTTGGGCCGACTCATCCGACACCAGCAACATCACAGCGGCAGCCCATCCCGAGATGACGACGTCACTCAGCGAGTGCGACATGGTCTGGTACTACGTCAACGGCCTCCTGGGCACCCTTATAGCTGTGTTCGGTATCCCTGGCAACGTGACGTCAGCAGTGGTGCTCCTACTCCCGACCATGCGTAACTCCACGTCACTACTTCTGGTGGTCCTGGCTCTCTACGACACGGCATTCCTCGCCATCCACGTGCTGCTCCAGAGCCTACCGCTCATCTTCATAACCAACAACGTGCTGGGGGGATATCTGGTAGTCCGTGAGTTCCTGTTCAAATACTTTTACGCCGTGGTGCATTTCGCACACACGGGCACCATCTACATGACCATACTGGTGACGCTAGAGCGAGCCATGGTCGTCCTTCTTCCGCTGCGAGCTAAACAAATCTGCACGCGAGAACGAGCTGGGATTGCTTCTCTCTTGGTGACCCTGTGGTCAGTCGTGTACAACATCCCCAGGTGTATGGAGTACGAACCAGAGGAAAACCTAAACCTAACAGCAACACGCTACACTGTGACCAGATCGTCTCTCGGCCGCAGCCAATTTTTCAACGAAGTGTACCTGGAGTATCTCAACAGCATTTTCCACTTCGCGTTGCCCGTGGCGACCATCATCCTCCTCAACGCCAAGATGGTCCAGCGCGTGTGTACCCGGGGTCGGCTGACGTCACTGGGTCCCCCAAACACGCACCGGAGACATCGCGCGGGCGGGAGTGACAGCCAGACGCGACTCACAGTCATGATCCTCACCCTCACCGCCATCTTCTGCCTGTGTCGTCTGCTGGCTGCTCTTGAGCTGGTCGTCTGCCCGGCTGAACCCGCGGGAAGGGAGACAACCACTGCCCCGGCGGCCATGCCGAGCGCCAACAACAGCGCCGACGCCGGGGCGGCTGGCGGGTGCGACATGACGTGCAGCATCATCGGAGCCGTGGCCGAGACGAGCACGCTGGTCAACTCGGCCACCAACTTTGTGGTGTACAGCACGTTCGGCAAGAAGTTCCGCCGCTGTCTGCGAGGACTCTGCTGCTACTGCTGCTGCTTCTGGTCCGCGCGACGCCGACGCCTGTGGGCCCTCCCTGGCTCCTTCACCTTTTCCCGCCGCTCACCGCTCCGGGCCACCACCAGCATGACCATGACCCAGTTCTCCGTGAGGCCCTGGCGAGCTGTTAACGCCACGGGAAATAGCCAGGGGAGGGCGGGGGAGGTGAGCAACGACAGCAGCGACAGGGGAGCAACCCTGCTGACGTCATCGGTCGGCCACAAGAGTGAAAACAGCGACGAGATGAGCAAGAGTAAAGTGTGACGTCACTATACAGACACTTAGAAGGAAAGGGGGTGTGGTGCTGTGATGCATTATCTAAGTTTGAATATGTTAATACAGTTTTTAAATTTCTAAATCTGTATTAAACGGGAGATAAAAACTTATTAATGACTCTTCTTCTGTGGAAAAAAATGGTGAAACGGTACAATATGTTCAACTCTCGTATCAACACAATTAGGTTATTTGAGAGGCGGTCTTCTTCTGTGCACATCTCAGTCGCCAGTTCATCTCAGACATCACACGTAGGAGCTATGTTCATTATAATTATTACTAAAAGATGTACAGTACACACACTACCCTTCTCATAGAAAGAATACAATTTACTGGGCTGCTGCTCTTCAAGAGATTCGTACATAAAAACAGTAGGAAGCGTGTGTACCTGTAACAACGTATGAGAGGCTGTGTATGTGTGTGTTTGCGTATGCGCGCGAGTGTGTGAGAGTATAATAATTATGTGTGTGTGTGTGTTTGTGTGTGTGTGTGTGTGTGTG
>NW_004798506.1:47580-48629 GCF_000002075.1 Aplysia californica | reverse complement strand
GATGTTTTGTTTAGAGCATTATCAATGCAGTTTGGTGAGTTAAACATCATGGCAAGATTTGGTGATCGCTTCACCATCGATTGGAATAATTGGACTGTAATGCCTCACAATACACATGATATCTCGCTTTGAGAAACAGCACTTGATGAGACACGACGGGATGGAGATGGACAGAATGAAGCAGCCATAACTTCCAGGAGTCTGAACAGCAACTGCGCTGCATAAGCGTGAGCACTTTAGGGGATGTAAAGTTGGTAAATTGTTAAAATAATAATAATAAATAATAGACTTTATTATTACAATTATTATAATATTACATGTACATATTATGTAATAATGATTATGAAGAAGAGGAAGAAGAAGAAAAAGAATCCCATGATCATAATTCGTCTTAACCTGAATTCAAAAAGGGGTCACACAATCATGTAATGATAGTAAATTTGTTTCTTCATTTCAGAGTCAGGCTGCTTTAACCCTACCCTTTCACGTAGGCCCCAGCCAAATAGGACCCCACATATCAGTAGAAAAATACATGAACATACTGGATAAAGAGAGGGTGCGGTGGCGGAGCGGTTAGTGCACTCGTCTTCGAAGCGGAAAGTCCAGGTTCGAGCCTCAGTTCGGACACGGATTTTTTTCACCCCCTCCTGCCCACCCAGCAGTAATGGGTACCTGACTTCGAGTTGGGGAAGTAAAGGCGGCGTGGAAAGGAACCGACCACCCTACCACAATTATGCCAAAGGCCCAGAAAGTTGTCTCACTAACGAGGCAATCCCCAATGTCCGGATCGGATGCGGGAACAACTTTTCACTGGATAAAGTATCTTTGCTACAATATAAGCAAAGTGAGCCACTTGAGAGCAAGGTGAAGATGAAGAGCCCATACAACAAAAACACACACATGGGTTTCTTGATAACAAGAACAGAGTTACATGTACATGTAATCTGCGACTCGCCAAGGAAACATTGAATGAGTGGCCATGAGATAAGATTATATGAGAAGAAAAGAAAAAGGAGGCATGGTGAGCTATTGTTGGGTGCCGGGGGGGG
>NW_004798506.1:29908-44034 GCF_000002075.1 Aplysia californica | reverse complement strand
ATGTATACCTGCATGTGTTTTTACGGTCCTGTACAGCCAAGGAAAATTTCCCTCTGGAATAATAAAGTACTATCTTATCTTATCTCTTAGTCCCATGGCAGGTGGTCAGGATCCACCTGCACAAATGTCTACAAAGACATTTATCGAGCAGGTAATATTGCTGCACAAAAGGCGTAGATAAAGTCCTCTTAAAAACTCACCAGCTTTTGTCACAGGAAGAGAAAAATCTTGCACTGAAACTACTCAGAAAAACACGGATAACTAAATTTTGAAAATGCCCTTCTCTGCTGATAATCTTAATCTATTGACGCCTAAAAATTCCGAAACTTTTTTCAACAACACCAACAACAGGTTGTGTCAAAAGTCTCATCGAGAAAGATTTACATAGTCATTTACAATGTAACTTCTTGAGTCGTGGTTTTACGTAGGCCATCAACCGTTTCACAATTTTCTTCAGATCATCTCTATTGATATCTCACTTACCAACTCTGGCCCTTGGTCTCTCTTTCCTCAAAGACTGGCTGGAGAACTCACGGTCAGACAGAATCTGAGGAAGCAAAATAAAATGTTTGTGACACAAAAGACTAGCAAATGCATGCTGTTGAATAGAAAAAAAACCCTAAAAATAAGCACAATCTACAGCTTTATTTCACCAGGAACAATTAAAGTCAACAACAACACTTTACAAAAGCATAAGAAGTCGACCATGAAAGAACATCTACCATCAGTCCACGGTCACATAAGAGCGTTAATGAGAAAGACCCAGTAGTCTGTTTTGGAGATGTGTTAGTGAAACACCTTACTTGCCCCAAACAAAACTGAAATTTGTGTACTAGGAGTAGCTATACAGTAAATGCACGCGGAAAAAGGGTAAGAGTTCATTCAATATCTTTTGTCAGATCGATCACAGAAATTGATGAACAGAAAAGTGGGAAGACATGGAATAACATCAAGAGACTAGCCCAGGATAGAGAACGGTGGAAAGTGTTTGTTCCTGGCTTATACTCTGGTGCAGGGTGAGAAAGGCAATGATGATGATGAGTGGTTCTCAGAAGTTGGCCATATGACCTTCTGTTATTGCGAGCAACGTAAAACTTACCAAAACTCCACCTAAAAACATTGCAATTATCAAAATTTTTTTAAAGTTTATTTTTATTCTTTCTTGACTTTCTTACAATCTGCAACGAATATTTGAAAAATACTGTTCACATTAAACTCGTCATTTGCACAGAGACAATGACCAAACTGTGAACTCCACTACTGAGAGGGGCATATTTGTTGTGGTATTTTTTTTAGTTTTAGTAAGTGTTTTACGGCACTTGCAACACAATAAGGTCATATAAGTGCCGAAGATTAGAGGTGTTACAAGAGAGTAACAAACACAAAAAAGAAGGAGGGGAGATAAAGACGATAGATGTTTGAAAAGAAAGAAAAAGCAAACCACACCACACCAGAGCACCCGCCAACCACCCACTTGTTGGGGTATGAAATATGGATACATGGATACGTTTGTTTAATTTCTTTTCAACGAAAAAACAAAGCTACCGAGCAACATTCTAAACGGTTCATGACTAGATACACACATACAATTACATTGAAGCACAGTTGAGTTATTTTTCTTGTGGTCACCACTGGGAGGTTCTTTCACCTGATCAGACAAGTGGTGCGCCATGACAAAGAAGATGAAACGCATGTCCATACATTTCAATCCACTCAATTTTAAAAGAAGAATTTTATTACAACTGATAATATTTTTTTGTAAGAACTAATATATTTTTGTCATTTAAATTAAGTACCATTTGAGTGTGTAATTGGTTCTGTCTTTGTGACCCAGACTTATAAAAGACACCCAATCTGTGATTGGTTTTAAAAATCACAGTAATAATAATAATAGTAATAATAATAATAATAATAATAATAACAATAATAATAATAATAATAATAATAATATATTATTGTAATAATAAATGGCCTTTATATAGAGTTCAACCCCAATTAAAGTACACAGGCTTTGAGCGCTTTACAATACAACAGTAACATAAAGCGTTGTGTTCTGACCAAAAGAAAATCTCTCTAAATATTCATCTTATTTATTTGAAAACATAAGTGACTTAAGTGGACAATTGAATGAATCAAAGGATTTGATCTCTCCTGAACTACTTTGCAAAGCATTCCAGATCTTGGGGTTGTTACATTCAAATGCCCTTTCACCCATTGTTTTAAGTTTCATAGATGGGGAAACAAATTTCTCTTTGTAAGCGGATGACCTTAAACTGTTAATTGGAATGTACAGTGTCAACATAATTTATTTGATATATGATGGCACATCATCTCATTCAAGGACTTGCGACATAGAGTGACCAACTTGCACATAATGCTTTCCTCAACAGGAAGCCTGTACAGTGTCCGTAATAGAGGTGTAGCAGAGTCTCGTTTTCTTTTCTGTAAAACTAAAAGTGCAGCATTGTTTTGGACAGTATTTTTCAAAATCATGAACTGAATTTACAAAGTCCACCGTTTCAGCTGATTTCCTGTAAAATAATAATTTTTTTAAAGTAATGAGAACATCTAATGCTGCTGATACAATATCTGTCAAACAATACATTTTTAAAGTGATGAGAACATCTCATACTGCTGATACAATATCTGTCAAACAATACATTTTTAAAGTAATGAGAACATCTCATACTGCTGATACAATATCTGTCAAACAATACATTTTTAAAGCAATGAGAACATCTCATACTGCTGATACAATATCTGTCAAACAATACATTTTTAAAGTAATGAGAACATCTCATACTGCTGATACAATATCTGTCAAACACAAACCAGGCAGATGGAGACAACAGTAAAACATAATTCGTCTATGGAAAGAAAAGCTCACAAATAATTTGTCAATGTTCAGTGAGATGAGACCAAAAATTAACACTAACACTAGGCCCCTATTTGTTGGTACAGCCTTCTTCCAGAACTGTTTTCTTTGCTTTTCCATGACGCAAAAATTGTAGAAAAGATCTCGCAGCACAAGCCTAAATCAGTACAAAGACTACAAACTTTGCTGCAAAAAGGAAGCACTCATAAGAAAGTCTCACAGAAGGTATATTGCTCTGACCTTGTAACAGGAAGAAATCAATCAACTCATTTTTTTGGCTTAAAATCATCGCAAGGTCGATTAGGAAGTTTTTTAAAATAAAATCAGAGGTCAGAAAGCACTATAAATAGTATAAAAGTACCAAGTACTGCCTTTTGTGTCTACTCTCATTATACAAATAAAAAGAGGACTTTTCGCTGACTGAAAAATTTTCAAGCCACGAGCTACACCATTAAAGTATAATACAGTCAACATAAAAAAGCCAAAGACAAATATTACAATACAAAAAGTAGTTCATCAGATGAGAATACACTGCCGTAAAAATAGTGCAACTACTATGAAAAAAAGCTCCCACAGTCTCTGGTTTACCTTTCTCATGCTCTCCGTGTGCTGCCCGTTGTCTGAGGGAGGACTGGAGGCGGACAGGCCCATTGATGAGCTGGTCTCCCCTCCATGGAGAAACTTTTGTCGGAACTGATCCATCACCGCGTCAATCTTCGGAGTGATCAGAGACTGGGGAGTCACACTCTCCTGGTAAGAAAAACGGAAAAAATAAAACTGCGTAGTGTTGAACAAAGGTTTCCTGGATTCCTTCATGTATGATCAGAAGAGAACTATTCTCTCTCAAGTTAATAATCATTCAGCAAAACACATCAAAAGAGTAATCAATCACAAAGGTTTTTTTTCTAATTTTCTACTAAGAAAAAAAATGTAAGCCCTGTGTGCATCTTACCTTTGGCAAAGCCACCTGAAAGCTGAAGGTTGCTGAGATACAATTCTAAATCCCTATCCAAAACTGGACATACCTTGGTCAGTCAGTACACAGAAATTAAAGTACCTCTAAATTTAGGACATAGCTAACTAAAAGGCAAAGGACAATAATATAACGACACAATTTGCAAGGAAAAAAGACTGTGACCTAATTAATTTTTTTTAAGTAGCACAATAGGTCGACAAAAAAAAACTTCAGTTGCTTACCCTTGAGGAATGAGGAAGAAGGAAGAATACAAAATTTATTTTTAAAGAAAGGCGCATCTAGAATGACCACTGATAACATTTTCTCTTATTAGTTAATAATCAATTATTTTGTCGCAAGTTTTTGTGACCATCAGCCAAAAGTATAATTTCCCATAGAAAAGTATTACAAAACTTCATTTAGTTTCAGATAATAATTATGATTAGTTCCTCTTCAAAATTAATTTTCCCTGGAGTAAATTCCCTTCTAACTACGTAAGTAAGTCTGTATGCAATTAAAAAGTGCTGCTGCGGAATTTAAAAACCTTGAAAAAGAGCATTCACAGTAAGAAATTACTTATTTTTTCATATAAAATAAAGAATAAAAATGATAGTCAGTATTAAAAGTATGTTTCATATGTTGCATATTATGCCAATGAAACTGCTGGTTGTCTTGAAAATGTTTATGAGCAAAAATTTATAGGACTTTTACTTTTTAAAATCATTCCAAATTTTCTCTGACCGGGTTAGTTTTTCCCTCTAGCTGTGCTTGCTTCACATTGTAAACAATTAGCTTGCTTATTCATTTTCGTTCTTAATGGGGTGCTTCTCAGTTTGCACATGTCAAATTTTAATTCTTTTTAAATCATCACTTTCCTCTCAGTCAGTTTCAGGAAAAGTCAGTTTACTGAAATATTACATTAAACACCAGCAATGAAACTAGCCAGAAGCTTGCTGTAACATCTGCAGACATTCAATGTGAAATTTCCAAGTTTTTGGCTTAAGAATTTTTTTTTAAAACCTATTTTTCAAAAGACAAAATTACAAATTACATGATGAATAAGTTTTAAGGATAACTTAAAAACAGAAAAGCCACTAAAAAAAAATATTGCAAGCATCATAGCTCTAACTAGAATCTTTTATTAAAGAATGTATACCAAATACTGGCAAATTTTCGAAGCCTTAAGTTTATAGTTTATGAATAGATTTATAGTATGAAAGTAAAAGCTAAATTGTTTAATTAAAAGAAACGAATCAGCAAAAACTGACCTGCAACCACTCGAAAAGAGCGCGAACAAATTTTCGAGAAGGGAGGTAACTGATAATGGAATAAAGGGAAAATTCAAAGAGCGGTCATTTCCCTTGCCATATCCTTCTATTTTAACCACGCTCTTCCAGCGACAATAATATTGGATTTAGATCTGTCATTGGCAAAACTGGGGAGAAGTTGAAAGCTACGAATTTTGTTAAAACCAAGGTCAAACAAAGATTCCACAATTTAAAAATCCATTACAACCCATGTTAAAATTTTTAAACTTACAGCAAGAAAAAGAAAGAAAACAGCTAGAATCTAGATCTAGATCTAGATCTAAATCTAGGTCTAGACAAGATCTAGACCTCTAGACTCTAGATCTAGAGTCTAGATCTAATTTCTTCAGACCCCTGGAAGTTAATTTCAAACTTGCCACATCATATAGATTCCTTAAAAGTTTAGAGGCCAAGCAAAACAGAGCAGAGTTGAGATACCATAGGTGTTCTTATTTCAGTACAAGCTGAAAGTGCCTTCTATTTCAATGGATGTTAGAATTAGAGATTGACCTTTTTTCTCTCAAAAGGCCGGCTCTATTTATCCGAACGGTCAGGAAAATAAACTTGAACTCTATTTCTCCGAACGGTTTCCGTTTTTCAGATTTGTTGGTTATTTGCGAAAGAAGTGGCCCGTATGTGTGTGTGTGTGTTTGTGTGTGTGAGCATGCGTGTGTGGGAGTGAGAGTGTGTGTGTATATAAGGAGTGAAACGGGGGGGGGGGGGGGGAGTACCTTTTGAAGGCATTTACAAATGAAGTATAGTCCGGGAACGTTGCCCTAACCACAACTGAAGTATCTGAATATTCAGATATTTAAAAATCTCTAGCTCTAGAAATTGAATTCGATGCAAAAAAATGCTTCTTCCCAGTGTGTCCTCACAGAATGGCAGAATGAAAGATGACGTCTAAATCTCGCAAACAACCAAAAAATCTCGAGAACGGAAACCGTTCGGAGAAAAATAAAGGTTATGTTTATTTTCACGAGCGTTTGGAGAAATAGTCACTTCATATTTTTAAAGACTCAGAAAACCATAGGCCTACAACTACAGGGCACCAAAGCAAAAAGCAACGTATTAGGCAATTCTAGCACCAAAATAACAAAAACATTATTTTATTGAAGGCTACCCTTACTGTCTTTACATTTTGACCAGATTTTCGTGTTAATTTTGTCAGTATTAACACTAAACATGCTTCAAACAATAGAAAATGTGTAGCAGCGATGAATCTTCATAAAATTTGCCTTGCATTAAAAAGAAGAGAGACCTGGTCTTACATGAGAAAAATATATAATAAAAAATCTCTGTATCTCCTAGGAAGTATCTACCAAAAAGCCCCGGTGAGCTTTGAGTGGCAGGGCAGACAGACAGTAGCCTTCTAAATTATTCAAGTTGATGAGAGAGGCAGAAAATTGTAAATAACTAAATTAACTGTCAATCTACTTTGAAGTACCGCATACAGCCCAGATTTTGATAAAGACATCAAGATCAAAGAAGCCAGTAAACTTTTAAAATTTTCTAAATAGCACTGACAGTAGCAGCATAACAAAATAAGACGCACAATAACAGAATTAGATGTATTCTAACAGAACCAGATGAAGCTCACCTGTGATGATTGTTCCTTCTCACTGGACAGTAAGAAGTCCAAGTAAGCTTCTAATCCTGCCAGAAAAAAAAAATTCACATTAGTACACAAGAATCCGAGCATATTAGCAGGTCTTTTACTTGGCACAACAATAAATAATGCCTCTACTTCTTCACTCAATATCAATCATTTGTCCTTTACAACTAGATCTAGTTATAATTTAAAAAATATTTTGTTTACCGGTGCTTCAAATAATTAATTTTTCCTCAATTAACAACTCATAAAGTAGATGAAGGGCACAATAAAAGTACGGACAACAAATATGTCACAACGCTGTGGAATCAGGCGCTCATCATTTTTTTAGCTTATGGAGTTATTAGTATCATCTTCAAGTTTGTTCAATTCTCTTCCTCTGAGTGAAAAAAGAAATACCAATCGATCTTGAATAGAAGTCGCAAAATTTGATCTTGCATGAGATGGGAGTAGTCTGATTTCAGAGGTAAAATTAGCGAGAAAATGACCTGTTCCATTGGAAACTGAAAATCTGCAATTTCTTAGTCTTTTAACGGCGTTTTTCAGTAAAATCCACAAAGAAATGTGTTTCCAAACAGACAGAAAAGTAAGATTTAAGATGTTGCGGCAGAAAACAAAAATGTAAGAAAAATGTCCAAACCTACAGAAAAAAAGTTTCTTCCATTTCAGTATTTTCAGTATTTTAACGAGCGCCTGATTCCACCGCATTGTGCCACAAATGTAAAAATGCAAAGACTAGAAGGATGATCCACTTGCATGTGCTCTAACCATCTGTATCTATTAGACCTAGTACTAATTTTTAAAATATTTTCGCCAGCAGCTCAGACACAACATGCTCTAACTTAGCATGGATTGAAACAAATCATTTCATCAATTATTTTTTTCATATACTTTTCTTTCTATCAAATCACTCTTGTCATAATGATCATCCCTCAATTCCTGACTCTTTTTCACTATGTCTTCAAACGTACAGTCAACATTAACACATTAAACAGCATTTCTCTACTGGTACTTGGAAAGGACACAGTGTACCAAGCTGAGACCTTGGATTCCAAAGTCTTTACTTCCAACAATCCAACATGACCAACTTAGTTGTTTAAAAATAGATGTTTGAAGGCATCACAAATTATAGATAATAGGCCTATGCATATCATCAGCCAGTGTTCAGACGAATGGAACCCAAAATTATTTTTTTCCCTTCTTTTTTTAACTTGCAGTCTCTATTTGTAGTATCGGTCGCGTGTTGACACATATTTTGTCTAAAGCAAAATTCTAAATGTTGAACAACAAAAGAAAAGACGCATAGATCTACCGTAGGTACTATTGTTAAAGAGTAAAAAATCTTTTTACTCTCTCCTGAAAAAAGTTGCATTCTGGGCATGGAACCAGTCAACAGCTTGCCAACAATATCGAGAAACAATTTAAAGAGATGGAGAAAAACTGAAGCTAGAACAAATCTTGCTCCCTTTGTACTCCTCTTGATTTTAATACGGTCACTGTAAACATATTCTTAAACAGCCGGACTGCTAATTGTGGCATTGCAGGTTCGGGAGTTTAAGCCTCAGCTCGGTCTAACCTTGTGTCCTTAGGAAAGGCATTTTACACGAATTTCCCACTTGGCTCGGTCCTTTCATAGACGTTAAACTCGGAAGTCCTGCTTCATATATAACCCTAATAGTGTTGATAGGGGTGTTAAACCTATACCATTTCAGCATTCTGTCTCGGGTAAACTAGAGTAAAATGTTAAATCAAAAATGCTGAAGAGGTATTCACCAACCTGGTATAAATGACACATTATCCAACGTTGAGTTGAATTTGCCTGACCTGTCTAAGTCATTAATTGATTCCAACTGTGGTAAATTGGAGAACAATTCTGTCTCATATCCTGTATGGAAAGACAAAATGGATGAGTAAATGAAGAATGGGGTGTCCATGTAAAGAGCGACGTCTTTTTCTTTGTTTTGACAAATGTTATTAAAATGAGCACAGTATCCGGTAATTTGTTTTAAATACACAAGGCATACAGTCTTTTTAAAAATACAAAATGTAGTTAGATCTACATCAATATACGCAATGTTAAGTGATGTATGAAAAGTACTATTATTTTAATACAGATTCTTAAAATATTATATATATTTGATATGCCAAATTTATTTTACGAACTCAAATCCTTCCCAAGACAAGTGAGCTTCTTTCACTCTCAATCTATAAATTAGACAAATCAGAAAAAGCAACCATGGGGCAAAAGGTGAAGACTAGACTGACTTATTTTCACAATGAAATCACAAAAAGAACAACAATTTGAGTACGTCTAGTCATACTTTTGTCACACAATCACGATCATTGTCACATTCTTCGTTATGCACACGTAGTGTAATATAATCACTACAGCTTCACAAAACTAATGATGTAGAAGTCATTATCCTAAAAAAAACACCAACAAGCTTGATAATTTAATTACCTAATAATCTCTTTCTGCTTGTATAATCAATAGTAATGAAATCTTAAGGGAGGTCAACTGCAATTTTTTTCCAACCAAAGCACAAATGCTTTTTGAAGACATACTTTTTCTGCTTGAAAAGGACACCACAATTTTAACAAAATTCTTTTAAAAAGAAGCATTATACCTTGATGGGAACAAATAGGATTGCCAGATCCATCCTGAGTCAAAACCAAATGGCGTAATGATTTGACGGTTCTCAAAGAATCCACAACATGTGCTACACTGCGCAGCTTGTTTCCGTGCAGCGAGACGTACTGTAGCTGACTGTGCCGAAATCCAAGCTCAGCCAAACCACCAATGTCCCTCACTTGGTTGTAACTCACATCAAGTCTCTGAAGTGACCTACACAAACATCACATTACATACTTTTTTTTTTTACCATTTAAAACACAAAATAAGGCATTAGTACAAGTATGTTTTTTTTCTAAATGATAAAGGAAAATAAAAAAAGGAAAAAGAACCAGCCCTTTCATTAATAACTAGGCATATCATTGAGTCAAGAAAACAGGACTTTAATATTACCTTCCAGCATGCAAAATGCCTTTATAAAAATTAAAAAAGAAGAAGAAAAAAAAAATCAGCTTTCATAGTTGACTAAGAAGAGGGAAATTCTAGTTCACCTTAGAATGATTGAAAAGGATTTAAATTAGAGACAAATTTCAAACATTCCGCATACCCTGTGCCAAAAGGATCATAAAAGAAAAAATAATCCGCTAGATTATAAAGAAAAGTTTTTAAAAAATTTTTACAGAAAGGAGAAAAGTCAATATCTGAAGTTCTACTTCACAGCTCATCTTAACCAAAAATAGTATAGACCTACGTATATTTTGCTTCGAACAAGTTAGGCAAAAAGTGACGAGAAATTAGAAATAAAAGCTGAAAAACCCATTTAAATGCACATCAACCACTCACTCATAGGCCTATACTGCTCAGAAGCTAAACAACGGTAAAATAGCGGAATTGGTCAAACTTATAATTTGTGCAAAAGATGTTACAGAATTAACCTGAACATGCCATATCCCTATTCTCCAGGGCAAAATAAAAAACTTTCTTGATCTGATGACAAATTGATAGGTAGAAGTACAGTATATAAGACAAGAATGAAATGCAGTTGTAATTTAGGTGGAGATTTTACCTTAAATGAGATACTCCATCCACAGAAGTGATGAGATTACAGGATAGATTCAACGTTTTCAGCGACTCCAGCTTTTCCAGGCCATCAAGAACAGTGATTTGATTGGCCGACAGATCGAGATGTGCAAGCCGCACAAGATGAGACAAATTGCTGATGTTTTGGATGTGGTTCCCATGAAGGTTGAGGCTCTCCAAATAGCTCGGCAATGACAATGACCAAATGTTGCTGATCCCAGCATCAATCAAAGACAAATGTTTTGAATCATTCGACACCGCCATCTTTTAATAAAAAACACCGGCAAAGTCTCCAAAGAAATCCTCTTCGTCACTGTCAATAAAGTCACCACAAGCACTTT
Source organism: Aplysia californica (assembly GCF_000002075.1). Taxonomy (NCBI): domain Eukaryota; kingdom Metazoa; phylum Mollusca; class Gastropoda; order Aplysiida; family Aplysiidae; genus Aplysia; species Aplysia californica. The sequence continues at coordinate 33,292 of NW_004798506.1, read as the reverse complement.
CAAGACAAATAAAAATGTTTCTTCGTCTTGTCACACTGCATTGAATTTACAAATTATCCACAAGAAACATATAAATTTATATGGGAATAGGATAAAAAAAAGAAAAAGTTTGCGTCAGTGAAGAGCAGAGGTGTGCGCGCTTCAAGTTGCACTGATATGATCTGATATAATTACTCTTAAACAGCACTGGTTTTTTTATTCATATATATGAAAAAAAATAGAAAAATTTTTTTAAAGATATTTTGGCCTTAAAACCAGCTGCTGAAAATTTATTGTTACCCATTGGTCAACTTGGGTAAAACATTGGGAGCGACCTAAGCAACATGACCATTTCATCCATTGGAAGGACTGACTCTAATAACGGCAGGTGAATGAATTACGACGGCTTGTCCAGAACGTCAGGGGAAAATGTATAATTTTTTACAAAGCCTGGCTGTCTCAGGCAGGGAAATTTGACCATGGGTTGATAAAACTAGGTGGCCACAGCCGCGATGGACAGGTGCCCATTTTACACAGTTAAATTAAATATATAGAAAAACCGCAAGGGGGGATTGGAAAGTGGCCGTTTGTACAGGCGGTTGTATAATACAGGAGACCGTCATGGCCGGTTCGAACTAGTACGGCGAGCCCATTTTCTGGCATGATAAAAGATCTAATGATTTTTAGTCAATTAATATATATATGGAAATCATCGTTAGTGACCTACGAACAATCGATCAAATAGTTGTTAAGTCAATAAAATCCTTCGAACCTTATCAAATTTATCCAAGTTAAAAATTCACACACATAACTGCTCAGTGTTTCTACAAAGGTTTCTTATGCTGCCTTGCGTGCAATCATGAAGCAATGTTGTTTCAACACCAAATCAAGAATGAGCGGAAAGTTAATACAAAGCATGGGGTACCAGGAGTAGGCTGAATTTCGTATGAGTGTAGTGTAGAAGTACAAAGTGGAGACAAAAATGAGACAAACTCAGTCCAGTCTCATATATCACTTTGTCTTTCACTTAAGCTGTCGTCATTCGTCATAATCACAACAAGGAGTAGCCTACCCACCCAGAGATTGAAATATTTACGATGGTGCAAAGGGAAAGACATTGACCTTTGAGTAGAAAAACATAAAACCGAAATTTAAAATTATGATCTAAAAGGCACTTAATGTCTTGCTATAGACTATAGACTAAGGCTGGATGTGTCACATTGTCTCAGTCTGTAGTCTCTCTTTCTAGACCTTTAGACTCTAGGCACATCTTAAGAGAATGTTCAGACTTTGGAGAGATCCAAAGAAAGTAATTTTTATGTGTACAAAATTGAAAGATCCGTTCTCCGTCACTGATCCCACCAGAATTCTCGAATTGGCCTGCGCAAAAAAAAAAAAAAAGAATGTACCGTTATTTTAAATTTAATTTAATTAAATATGTAAATTATTGCTCTTATTTTTACGACGAAACTTTTACCAATTTACGATGAATTTGTAACATATTTTAGTCGAATTATTGCCCAAAACCAAGCAGTATTGAGAACTGTTGTGAACGAAACCAACTTGAGTTTCACGCATTCATATGACCTTATGCAGTTGCGAGCCCCGTAAAATAAAATAAAAGACCTAGAAAAGAGCCTAAAGTAGAGCCACCTATCCAGCTATCAAGCCTGGGTCTGGATACAGAGAGTTCTAAAAATGTAAAGTCTATATATATATATATATATTTATCTAGGACTATTTATAGCCTAGACATTTAATATCCATGCTCAAGAGCTTGCTCTATGCACTTTACAACTATTATTAGCCCAGCAGACCCTCTGAGAACACTCAGAAACATTTTCAGCTTCCGCGGAAGCATACAGTGCAAGCTGCGGATTTCATGCGCTCAAACACTATCAAACTGACAAGATCTTTCACCATCTATAGCTGGGTACCCATTTCCACCTGGGTGAAGTGAGGAAAATTTTGCAAAGTGCCTTTCCCAAGGACAAAACGTCGGGCCCCTGACGAGATTCGAACCCACGACCTTACGGTTGCGAGTCCGAGAGCCTAACCACTAGCAGTTGCGAGCGCCGTAAAACTTTATACTATACATACATATATATATTTATCTAGGACTATTTCTAACTTAGACATTTAATAAAAATCAGGACTTATTTTCTAAATTTAATTAGAACAAGTGATGCCTATCCACCAAAATAAAATAATTTAAAAAATTAATCCCTTCCATGCTTTATGACGTACCCGGTAGTCATCTTTTATGCGTAATTTTTAGGACTGTAACATTTAACATGCCGTACCATGTACGTCACCAAAGTTGGCAATATCCGCTCGTGGTTGCCTCTATACAACAATACAACGTCACAAACTAATAACCTAATTAATTCTTTTGAACGGAGTTTTAGCCACAAGTGCTGCGTAGATTCATATTCGGGAATAAAAGATGCGCATTATATTGAACTAAAGTTGCGACTAGATCTACTACTTTACTGCTAGAGTCTGGGCTAGCAGCGATCAATATAAACACACCATAGATCTAGATACCTGGGCTTGTTGTGGGCGGCCTCATGCTCTCGTAAAACATAGAAATCTAGAGGCTAAACTTCGAAATGACTTTATTGAAATGGCAAATAAATTCACTTTTTGACGTACATTTGCAGGTTATTCGAAATCGATGATGAGCTAAATGGGAGGAAATAGGAAGGTACTTTTTTACTTTCCTCCCGTCTCACACTTAGCTACCAGTTGTCCATTTTCGACTAAATATTGATGTAATGAACACGAATATCAACTTCATTTCCGTCGTAAATTAATAGTTTTTGAAATATCTGATTGTTCTTAATACCATAGGGAATAAGAAAAGTGACACAATCGAAGACCCAGCTGGCCGATGTCACGTGAGCCAGATCTAGATAGTGCATACATTAACACTGAGACATTATTATTATTAGTCTGCTGTCCTGGGTAACGAGCTCAGCTGACCGTAGGAACGCATACCCCCTGGCAACTAAAGGGTTAAAAAAAAATGCTCGAACGGAGTCTGAAGTAATGCTGCGCGATTTTCAGGAGACAAAATCATCGAAGCTTCGAAGCGTGAGCTCACTATTCATGAAATTGGAATACCTCAGTCGAATGTTTTTTTATCTATGACTAGCTGGGCCCCCTTTCAATGAAAGGAATGATCGGTGCATTAAGATCAACTGAATATCATTGGTCTACTATATTTACACTACTGGAATGGAGCAATAAATCTTGAGAGAAAAGTGACACATGTTTTTCCAAGTTGCCAAATATATAATAAATGCATAGATTGACTCTCTATTCAGCTTTCGTGGTTGTACAGAAGCGTGTTGATTGTTCCCAGTAGCAAGAAAAAGAATTTGACAAAGAAGTCCAGAAAAA
>NW_004798506.1:26848-28146 GCF_000002075.1 Aplysia californica | reverse complement strand
ATACCGGACCAGCAGACTGACTGGTGCTTTTTCGGTAGTTCCCACCCCACTTATTTGAGCCTGACCTACATCTAGATCTAGATCTATACGTTTGATTCGCGGTGAGCTAAGATATCAAACCTAACAACTGCAAAATATTAAATTATGGTAAAATTCAGGGGGGCATGCCCCCCTGAAACCCCCCTTCCTATTTTTATTACTCTTGTGGCCCAAACCCGTTAATAAAATTGCGGGGTGGGAACTACCGAAAAAGCGCCGACTGACTTTGCTTATGTCTCAACCTTAGGAATTCATGATTTTCCCCAATTTTTAATAGATGTATCTCTCAATGGTGAATCTCGGACGGGTAGATCTATCTATTCATTACAATTTTGTCAGGGGGGGGAGACGCCCCTGAACCCCCCCACCCACTCCTCCACCCCACATTCTCGCGTAATAATGGATACGAGTGGTCCGATAGATCTATTCTTCAATCTTCCCAGTACGGCTAGACTCCCAGGCTAGCCGTAGGGGCCACTTCGATATCAAATAGGCCTAGAAGATGCACAGCTCTAGTCAGAAGTAGGCTAGATCGAGAATTTAGATCTAGACCTCTAGATCTAGCCTCTAGGCCTTGATCTAGATCTACCTAACTCTAGAATCTAACGCCTAAAAATCTGAGAGTGATAGATCTAGCCTACGATCTAGACTAGATGATCTAGATCTAGATCTAGACCTCAGATATCTATTTGGCTCGTATCTATTTTGTACGTTTACACAGTCCCCTAATGCCTTATTTTTCTATATACCCAAGCAAATACGCACATGAACACAACACAAAAACCCTTCTTTTGGTAGAGTCAAAACATACAACGTTTACAAGATTCACATCACTTTTGAGTTTTGACCGTCGTGTTTACACTTGCCGCGATACCGACCGACTTTATTTTTGGCAAACTCTCCCAGATTCTTTGATCGAGTCAGGCTCAATACAGTACAAAATAAGTTGCTTTATTTTTATCCTGATTTTTCATAAAAGAAAAGCCCACAATTTTGGAAAATTATTACGCCTTTATGGTGTGCGGAATTATTTAAATATTTATTCTGAGAACATTGTTTTTGGACTTCGCATGAAGTAAAACGATCAACTGAGCAAAGCGTATAAAATAGAGGGAAGTGGTGAAACAATGTCGCAAAATGTAAACATTCTTGGTATCCATGAGGAGAATAATATCGATTTATTGCATTGACAACTCCAATTTTATTATCGTGTTTGCAATTCGAATTAGACAGCTTCAGGGGTGGGTTTGATGTTGGGG
>NW_004798506.1:22657-24210 GCF_000002075.1 Aplysia californica | reverse complement strand
CATGCACTTCCTTTGCTCCTCTGGGCTCCTGACTCTTTCTGCAGCCTGTCTACTGCTTCTCTTTGGCTCCGTCTTGCTGCTGTCTTTCAGTCACACCCCTGATCTTAAGGTAGGTAAGATCTGTACCTAGCCTTTTCGGACACGGGCGAAAAATCTCAGAGGTCCCGTGTGCAAGTTGCGCACACTGAAGATCCCGCGGTGGTCCAAAATCGATGAGAGTAGGCCTCGGGCAAAATTCAAAATTTCCTACGAACTGAAAATATTTGGTTTGTCTCGCGTGCGCATATGACCTTATGTAGTTGCGAGCGCCGAAAAACACTTACCAAAAGAAAAAAAATTCAAAATTTAAAATGACGTTACTTGTCAATCATAATCGTCACCACAGAAAAATTGTTTTAAACTAGCTGGGTGCCTTGTTCGATGAACGGACTTTTTTCTTTACTTTCCTTATCCAGGAAGAATGGAATCAAGAGAATTAATCGTCAAGTCACTGTGGGTTTAGTACGCACTGCATGTGAACGAAAGTCTCACTTGTGTACTATAGTGCCTTAGAAGACGGACTTTCCCAAGGTTAGGTTTACGAAACTAATGAAAAACAGAAAATTAAACTACAGAGACATCAGACTCCTTAACACAACTGTGCACCCTTTAAATAGTTCTAAATCACCGTTAATTTTTTTTTTCAAATTCGAAAGTGAAGTGGTTGGGAAGCTTTAGGCGGCCAAAGTGACGAACTTTCCCAAATGTAATATGTATAGATAAACAACTCTGACAAAAGAAGGAATCTTCCCCCACACACGCCACAATTGTAAACGCTATCGTCTTGGATCTTTAGTTTTTTAGTTTTAGTAGATGTTTTACGGCGCTCGCAACTGCATAAGGTCATTTGAGCGCCAGAAGATTAGACGTGTTGCAAGAGACTAACAAACATAAAAAAGAAGAAGGGAGATAAGGACAATAGATGTTTGATGGGAAAGAAAAAGCAAACCACACCAGAGCACCCGCCAACCACCCACATCTTGGATCTAAATTATCCCCCCAGCGATGTCATTATCGTGGCCAATCAGGCGGGACTTCTGTTACGCTTGACCTGATTGTAGACAGAAGTAGACCGTCGTTGATCAGGCAGGACCAACGCCTTCTTTATAAAGTATTTTAAAATGTATTAACACCACAAGTACAAAAAAGATCAAAAGCATTATAAACGACCCATCACACCTCCTCTCCTCGCAAATTACAAGATCACACAGCGGCAGATATTATGTACCTCTAAAAACGAAGAAAGAAAGATGTCAAAGAATTGTTTCACCATCTAGCATAAGGTTATAGTTAGAATTAGCGCGTCAATGATTGTTGCTCTTTCGAGTATGTATAACTCTAAAGGTCTTGTAATTATATTCCTGCTTATGGTTGAATGATGCATCTGATGTTATATTATATATTATGTACATTTTGTCAGCTTTACTTCTCTTTTCATATTGAATTTTAATGAGAGTAATAATATAATTTAAATTGTTACGTAGATCTATACCTGCATGTTTTTTATGGTCTTA
>NW_004798506.1:19066-20950 GCF_000002075.1 Aplysia californica | reverse complement strand
AGGATCGGCCCGATCGCCCCGACTCGATCGCCTCCAAAACAAACGTGTTTGTTTTTAGTTTCATGCAGGCTTCAGGACTAGCTAGATTGAGGGTGCAAAGCGACCATCGTGGCACAAACCGATCGCCCGATTCGCAGTCTCAAAAGCAAACGTGTTTGTTTTCAAGGCCGTTGGTCGGACGATCAGTTTGTAGGCATTAATAAGAGAACCGGTCTCCCAATGGCCACTGGGTATAAGACGACGGAAAATGCGATTCTGTCTTACACAGGTTCGTGAAGGCCTAATTCTTAAATCCTTTTCAGATTTGGGTTGGTAACTTGACTTTTGAAAAAGATTAGGGTGGGTTTTTTTTTCATTTCCATCTGTATCTTACACGTGACTGTTACAAAGCCATTATCACAATCTGTTACGAGCAATGACTCTGAATGTTTGCACTTAAGATGCTAAACAAGTCGGCAAACCATTCAATAAAGTTATTTGGAATATTCTTGTTTTCATCAACGTCCACTTATTCACCTCTTTCCACTTGCACTAGACCGGTGTCTCTTTTTGACCTTGCAGGCGTAAAGTGCTTTCATTATGTAGTTTCAGTTTTTACTACCTGCCTCCGTACTGCGGTAGAGATTTTCACATCGTATTAGATATCTACATGTAATCTGATAAGCCACAAGCGGACTCAAAATTGGACACAGTGCAACACCTCCCAGCTTTCGTTAGACAAAAAAAAAGTGCGCATGTAAATAAAATATGCATTTTTGTGCATGTGTGGGCGTATTTTTATGTTTATGACCTTGTGTCGTTTATCAGTACGTGAATGTCACTGGTCGAATTGTGAGAACTGTGGTCCTATTGAAAATGATTGCACTGAGAAAGTTATGCCCCCCTTCCCAGTTCAAAGTACAAACCGTCGGTGTCCGATCTAGCCGTTTATTTTCTAAGTTATGTCAAACCCTTTTATATACCAAACTGTGCTATCCATAACCGTGAATACAAATGTTCATAACAAATTAATAATTTTAAAAGGACAGCCTGTAGAAAAATGGAGCAGTTCTGGTAAGTGATACGGAAAAAAATACGGTTTTTTCACTTTCCTGAAAATCAGTGCTCATGCACTTACACGGATAGAGTCGGACATCGATGAAATGTACTTACTGGATGTCTTACTTTTTGCCCCGCACCATCGTAATGGTCAGTGCACCCACTAGACACAGACAGCGTTTTCGTGTCGGCAAGATCTCAGATAATTTTCCGACAAAAAGGCAAGGGGGAAAAAAGAGTTGGTTAGTCAGGAAACGGGAAAGAGAATAATGTCACCTCTGAGCTGGAGGGAGTGGAGGAGGATAGAGTTTGAGGGGGGTTTTGTTTTGTTCTTTTTGCGTTTTTTTCTTGTAAGTGTTTTACGGCGCTCGCAACTATGTAAAGTCATATGAGCGCACAGGACACACCAAACATTTTTAGTTGGTGGTAAATTTTGAATTTTTCCGGGAGGCGCCGAAGCCTACTCTTGTCGATTTTAGACCAACAAGGGATCTTTAACGTGCGCAACTTGCACACCCTCGAACCTGGGACCTTTGAATGAGAGGCCAACACTTTAACCTGTAGGCCACGAGAGCCCCCGAGGATAGTGTTCAGATGAGGGTTGAGAAGAATTATAAAACTAAAAGTGTACTCCTCACCACTTGCATTTTGTAAGCCCGAGCAGTTTTCTTTAAGCCAACACATACACTTTTATTCTTTTTACCAGAAACACACACTTTCATTTGCCCATTTTTCAAACAATGATAAAATTCCTACTTTTGTGAAGACCACACAGTGGACGTTGCGCAGTTCTGTCCTCGCGGTTTTATGCACTCCGCATAATTGATCTAAATTTGATCTTTTTTT
>NW_004798506.1:16608-18207 GCF_000002075.1 Aplysia californica | reverse complement strand
GTTTAAGGCTTAAATTACTTTTTTTTTAAACAAGAGGGCTCGGCGCAACGATCACGTGCTTGAACTGGTGATTTAGAGTAAAGACCGCTGGCGCAGATCCTCCAAAATTCTACAAGCATAACAATTTTGGAGAGATCAGAGGTGAAGTCATTTCGTCACACACACTAGTTGGGGTGTGACGAAATGACCATGTGACGAAATGACCGATTTCCGTTCGTACCCGTTCCCAAGGACATGTATACAGTACTCAGAAATACAATAGAGTTGCGATAAGATTATTTTCTCAGTCTGAAATGTCCCAAGTACATCAGTACTGAAAATAAAGTCAAGTTGCGATAAGATTATCTCCTCTGCCTCAAATGTCCACTTTTCTATAATAGCTTTTCACGTTCGAAGTTCGTGCATCACAGTGACAGCTGCTGCTCCCAAGGGGACAATGTTACTTGTAGGGGAAGGGGGTGGGGTGAGTGTTATGCCAGATTTAATTGTGGTTAAGTTGAAGGGCTTAACTTTTCCGTCGTACTTGTATTTCAGTTTTAAGCTGACTTCTCACCTTAACGAGATGTCGACACTCATAATATTATACTTGTAGTTTTTATGTCCTTATTACTTATTGTGTTGCAAGCTGTAAAATATTACTAAAATAAGTCATATTTGTAATTATGGCACCACGATGACTTTCGATTTTGGACAAATAAATTGAATGAGGGAGCAAACAGGGCGGGGGTAAGGGTGGGGTTGTTGGGTGTAATTGGTCCAAAGACAAAGTAATAAGCACTTCTCACCAGGCAAAAAATCCCCTCATCGAATCCTGGTTGTGACAAAAGTGGGTAGTGAGAAACAACTTTGAGTTTTATTTGGTGCTTATTTTTCACACACCTATTCCCAAGATAGACGGGAGCAACAAATCCTCTCCGAGAGAGGAAAGGCGCCCAGCGTGCCGTAGAGGGCAAGATAGAGGAGAGAGGCCTCGTGAGTGCATTTGTCAAGTCCAGTAAAGGTGGGCAGAATCCGGATAACCTAACCGGATAACCGGATAACTATCAATGAAATATTGTCCGAATTCAGACTGTTTACTCCCTTTCCTAACCCGCTTGCCAAAGTGGGTGCACCCATTAATTTGTTGACGTGATGCTAACCCGTTTGTCGAAGTTGTTCTAACCCATTTGCCGAAGCGGTTCATATCATATTATTTGCCGAAGAGGTGCACTAACATATTATCCGGATTTCGCTAAAGCGACTCATTGCCCAGCTCTAAAGTCCAGGTAACGAGAACGCCAGCAGCTGAAAGGCTCCGTGTAAAATCAATTCTTGGAGCTAAATCTGTTTCAAGTTTAATGAAATTTGTAAATTCAAAGTCTGCAGACCCACACTGCTGTTTTCTAAGTCAGTAAAATCTGTAGTATATTCTTTTTTTTTTATAATGTAGGCATTTTAAGCCCCGATCAACACCATATAGGTGATTTAGGAAGCAGACTTCTACCCTGCTTGTTAATGCTAACCCGGGCTGGGGAGTATACATATCCCAGCAGAAAGACTGAGATGTTCAATAAAACTTCTTTTCCAACAAGAGAATCAAACACAGGTCTTCTGTGTGAT
>NW_004798506.1:14698-16214 GCF_000002075.1 Aplysia californica | reverse complement strand
ACCCTGGCAAAATTCGAGAATTCCTACAAATTGAAAATATTTGGTGCGTCCCGTGCGCTCGTATGACCTTATGCAGTTGCGAGCGCTGTAAAACACTTACCAAAAGAACAAAAAAAATGTGAGCTACGGTAAAGAGCTACACCTCAGACTCCGTGGGTTTAACGTCATTTTCAACACCAATACCTCCGAAAGTAGAGTGCATCTCCGATACGACGGAGCTAAATCGACAGAGAACCTTGAAATCTCCCCGAAACAACCCAGAGTCAAAGAATGTCCCTCATCAAGTTTGAACTAGAGACATCTACACTTAGTCTAGCAACTGACTTAACGGAGCCACATCCGGGGGAAAAACTTTAAAAAATACAAATGCGGACGATATTAATAATATATTTAGATTTCGTGTTTTTTAAAAATTGGAACAATCACCAGCCCCTTGTCCCGTCCCCCACCCTAACTAAAACAGTTACCATTATCATATATGAACATAATGGAAATCATAGATGATGAATGTTGAAGTTTAATAATATTAGTTAAAGTCACAAACCTCCAACCATTCCCTCAATTGTCTACAAAGGTGTTTCAATAATTATTTTTAAGAGCAGTAAAGGTGAGTTAAGTTCAGCCTTTCCGCTTATTTCTTTCTAACGGCGTAAAGAGCGCCTTAATAACACCGGTTTGAAATTAAATTTGCTCTCTAGAAACGAGACGGTGGCCAAACAAATAGGCCCAGCAACAACATTGCGATCCTTCGAGCGCAAACAAAACCCAAAGGCGCCTTCCTCCACCAATCGCTGGCGTGATTTTCTATCGTCCAGTTACCAAAGATCGAGCAGTAGAGAATCTACCAAAACGAGAATCTTTGCCGTTGCCAAAGATTTCCCCATTACGAGAATCTTTGCCGTTACCAAAGATTTCCCCATTACGAGACTCTTTGCCGTTACCAAAGATTTCCCCATTACGAGAATCTTTGCCGTTACCAAAGATTTCCTCATTACGAGAATCTTTGCCGTTACCAAAGATTTCCCCACTACGAGAATCTTTGCCGTTACTGCTTCGGGTGGATATTTTTATCGCCAGCCGAGCCAGTGTCTCAATCCCAACTGTTTCACGGTGTGAACTTTACACAGAAGGCGTTCACCTCTCTCGTGTCTATGTAAGTATGGAAAAGAACCAGTCATTCTCCTTTCTAATGACGTCAAACATTCAACGAGTCAGACCACCCTTCAAAGCCAAACTGACGGCGTGACGCGGCGAGGTTTTGCATAACGGCTCAGGAGCCTTTTCATTAGTATTTGCATTTCTCGAATCTTGTCTCAAGTTTCGCCTCAAGACAAGGGGTGACTGCATTATTCATGAAAAGTGGGAAAATAAGCCATTAAATAGGCAATAAAAACAAACAAACCCATACGTAGCTGCACTGTAAATGCAGGATTTTCAAAGGGATGGATGAAACCGTTTGTTTACAAACCACAAGTACACGTGTTCTGGGAAGATCCGCCCAATAGTTTTTGTCGTC
>NW_004798506.1:11154-12388 GCF_000002075.1 Aplysia californica | reverse complement strand
AAACAAAACAAAAAAAAAGACCATAGAACACTCCGAAACATTCTCAGCTTCTCGGGAAGCATACAGGAAAATTCGTGTAAAGTGTCTTTCTCAAAGGACGCAACGTCGGGCCCCTGACGGCATTCGAACCCACGACCTTACGGTTGCGAGTCCGAGAGCCTCCACTAGGCCACCGATCTACTGCACATCGTGACACTGAGGCCAGCACTGTACTGACCCCCTTCGCCTTCAGTGAATGCATGATATAATGTATGTGGAATTTTGTTTTCTCTTTAATTACTGAAAATACACAAATTCTGCTTTGAACTTGCCTTAAAATTGGGTCGCTCGTTGAAAAAAAATGTAATCAGATTTCATGTGCGGTAAATCATTTTGAAGAAACTGGCCGTCACAAGATAAGCTGGCTTAGCCTGTGACGTCACACAAAGGCTGTCGTCATGGACGAACGTGCTGAACTGTGGTAAGAAAATCCGAACATGTTGAAACCGTCGGTTCTGCTTCCTGGGTTATCTTTTTTTTTCTAGCCAGTTTTTCATCCATATCTGCGGTTCTGCCGCCAGGTTTGCCGTTCCGTTCCGAACTATCAGTTTGGGACGTATTAATATATGTGTAGGGGGCCTTATGTGGTTTCTTAGGAGACTACTAAGAGTATCGTGGAAGGAAAAGAAATCAAATGAGGTAGTGCTTGATGGGACGCTCAATCTTGAAAACAATAAGGAAAAGACAAATGCAGTTTTGGGGACACCTGAATAGACATAAGGGTCTTGAACATCTAGCTCTCACTGGCAAAATTGAGGACAAGCGAGGCAGGGGTAGGCCCAGAACAACATGCTTTGGGAACCTAAACAAATGGGTAACAGGGAAAGATCAGGGAAACGTAGCTTTTTTGAGAGCATCCGAGCAAAGTAATGAATGGAAAACCATGATCGCCGATGTTTGTCGCAGATCTGGTACTGGATGATGATGATGAGGGGGCCTTAAGGCCAACCTGGGTTGAGAGGAATACACCGTCCCGGCACACAGGCAGAGAGGTACTCATTTTTTTTAAAATTTTAAAACCCTCCCAAAAAAAAACCCACCAACGAAAACAAGCCCGTTCCCCCTAAGAATAGAACTGCCCTTTTTTGCACGCAGTGAGTGACAAAGCACCTAACCGCTTCTCCACAGACGCGTTTGTCACTGGGTGCATGTCCTTGAGCAAGACAGATTATTCATCGACAATCCCCCCCCCCCT
>NW_004798506.1:7056-10858 GCF_000002075.1 Aplysia californica | reverse complement strand
CACACACACACACACACACACACACACACACACACACACGTATGTAAATATATTTATATATATATACATTCTATGAATTCATTTCAACGTGATAATTTAGACACTGTACCAAAAATTTCTTCAAGGGAGGAAGATCAAGCCGGAAGTGATAAACTGTATCTATTTCTTTTTCTTTTTATCCTTTTTCCTGTTCTTTTGCTTTCTTTTCTTTATCATTAAGTTAATGGAATCTCAACGGTGGGTTTGTGGGACAGACAACTTGTTTTTATAGTGCGGCTTCTAATCTTACCGTTCGCGGAGTTCACTGTTTTGTCATATCAAGACCCATAAAGTACGAGGAAGCTTGGAAGAAGAAAAAAATGTTAGGCAAGAACAAAATTTAATTCTTGGCGAGACATAAATGATAAAGCAGCCCAAACCTTTCCGCTGGGAATATTTGCACTTTCCTTGGAGCCTCGAGAGTATTATGTAAATTATGTGTACTTTTAGGCTCTATATTGGTTTATTCAGTCAAAGGGTCCTCTCTTCACACACACACGTGCGGACTGACTTTTCAAAATGGTCCAGGCTTTAATTTTTTTTTTTTAACATGCGGACCTGTATTTTAAAGAATTGAGCTCGTTCACATATTATGAAGGGGGCGAGTGAAAACAAGAGCAGTATAGACTACTTTTAAAAAAGAGAAAAAAATCATAGTAGATCTAGCTCTTACCTCTGAACAGTCCCTGCAGAATATCTCTCTTAAATCAATCAAGTGAAAACCCTACTAAATAATTCACTGAATGTATTTTTAAGAGAGCAAATCATGTTAGGAACAAGCAAAGTCCCTCTAAGAAAGTGCCCCCAAAAAATGGTTAAGCCATCATGATAGGATAGTTATGACTTTCGTTTGCAGACACGAGTCAAGAAGATTTTATACTTTAAAAAAAATCGTAATCCAACATACATGAGGGTATGCCAAGTTCAAAATGCGTACAGATTCAGAAGGTTAACAAACTAGGGTAACCAAGCTTATAATGACAATTGACAATAGTATTATATATTCTATCCCCCCCCCCCATCCCGTGTACTGCAGGACTGCTTTAGAATTCCTTTCACTTTCAGTCTACTTTTAAAAGCCTTAATTTGATCAGTTTATATTTTTGTTTCCCTGCATTGCTCAACAATTTTCCTTGAGATCTCAACAGTTCCCCATCAAACATGAGAAAACACATTTACTTTAATATTGAGAGCTTCGTTGGTGATTCGCAATCCTATCTCCTTTGTTTATCAACATCTGGCGTGCTTAAAAAGTCACAGATGTGTGTGTCGTTTATTATTAATTAATTCTGTTTCACGGAAGCCTCCTCTGTAAAATGTGCACGCTTTGCATGGTATGGATCAACGGGCTTAAACTCTGAATGAAATCTCCAAGTATTCAATGCCATAGTACTTTCGAGGACGTTGACACCAGCGAAGGCTGTTAAGGGAGTATTACACCTTCAGTTAAAATTGACAGTTGTCCGTCCTTTTTGTGATAAGAAAATATTGCGGTACATGATGCAATCTTGGTAAAAGAAAGTTTCTTGTGATGTTCAAAATCCAACAACAAAAAGAGCCACTCGCTAGTCAGTTTCTTAATTTTGATACGCTGGTTACGAATAGAGCTGAGTGTGACGTTGTGCCCCTGGGAACGGCAAATTTACACGATTAGTATTCTTACGATAAGATTTAGTCTTTTAATAGATCTAAGTTTATTAACAACATTTTTGTTATCGGCGGGCCGCAGGCGTTGCAAACTGTCTGATCGCTGGACAGTCTGTTTTCTTTGGGAAATTACATTCTGGTTTATAATCTTATTGAAACGTACGTGTCATCGTAATAATAATAACAAATCGGAAGCTCCACATCAAAATTAACAAAATAACTCGTAGATGACTCTTCTATTCTTTTTCTTGCTGGATTTGGAAGATTACAGAGAAAGAAGTATTTTTTAACGGAGATTGCATCATGTAATATTTTCTTATCAAAAGTAGGACGAACAACTGTCTGTTTTAACTGAACGTGCAATACCTCTTTAGACATCTTACTCAACAAGTGTATCAAAAGCAAAGAGAAAAGAAGGTCACAGGTTGTCACCTCTTTGTATTGCGCCACAAGTGCTCTCATTCATGTTTCGCTTTCATGATATTCACGGGAGCCCGCTGTCGACAAAGATCGTGCTTTGGTGAAATGCGAACCGGCCTTCTTTCACTTGATTCGAAATTATAGATTTTTTTTCTCCGAGCTTTCATTGCAATGACAAAAATGACTGTATTATTGTAACTAATTTTATTTACTTATTTTCCACTTCAAATGTTGTTTACTCTCTTCCCTCCCTCTGTCTTTTGTGCAGGTAACAGGACAGTTTATTGTGGATACCTTCTTCGATAAGCTAAGTCACGATAATAATATGCTGTCATCATTCAATACATGTAAAAGGGTAATGCGTGGTGTAAAATCCCATCAATAACTACAACAATTATGTATTCGTGACAACAGCAACAAAGCTGACATTGCCTCTGTCGTGGTGTTGAAAGTCTTCTGGTAAGACCCAGAACTCGTCATCGTGAGATTGCACTTTCGGGAGTAGGAGGTTCTGCTCAGTCCGACGTTACATTGTGTCCTTGGGAAAGGCTCTTACTTTACACGAATGTTTACATGTAGCTCGGTCCTATCGGAGGTGGACGTTGAATTTGGAGGTCACGTCACTTAGATAATCTGACAGTGTTGCAAGTAAACAAATCACCCACTTAGCTGCCACATCTAAAATGATGGCTGGAATAATATAATCATTAGCCTATACACTGACGTGTGCCACTGTTTCCCACACTCACCTACAAAAGAGACTGACCTACTTTACACTTATTAAAGATACACATTTAGAAATTGATTATATCAATAGGTATCGCATTACTTCTACTTTAATTTTACGTCACTTAACTTTTCCGACCCAGAGGCCGTCTGAATTCTGGCACTTCTGCCTGTCGATAGCAGATTTATGGCGACCGTTTCATCCTGGCAGTCACACAGCGGGCAGGCAGGTAGGGTACGGTTTCTGTTCGGGTAGGAATTCAATGGGATGTGTTGTTTTCGTAGGCGAAAGATAGTGACTTGTTCTCTTCTACTCAGGGAATTTAGTGTATCTTTCGAGTTAGGAGCAGTCATGTGTATAAAGGCAGTTCTTTCAGTTTTGCCCATTGCCCATTCGTTCATCCGCTGTTTCCTATTGTTGGATTTTAATACTGATCTTTACAGTGTGTTGTGATACTGGGTTTTGTGGTTGTGTTTGTAATGCTTCCTTCTCGGCAAGGGTGTCTGTTCAGTCATTTCCTGGGATATTGCTGTCGCCAGGTATCCACTGTAAAGTCAGGTCGACGGCATAGGTCTGCATTAAGGTGTTCTGTTCTTACCATAAATCCTGCATTAATAGTTCCAGTAAAGGCTGACCCATCAGCTGTCAAACCAGTTTAGATCTTCATTTATCATCAGCCTTGAACTGATGCCGGCCTGTTCCCCAGAGTGCCAAATGACAGGTCGTCAGCATATTGGACCTTCTCCCTTTTCAGTATCTCACCCAGGTCGTTGATAAAGTCTAAGAAGAGTGGGCAGCTCAGTGGGGTAGGCCCACCTCCAGCACAGCTTTGTATGGCGTTACGTTGTTCATCCTGGTCTGGATTGTTCTGTCTGTAAAGAGGGTCTTCACCGTGTTCCTTTAACCAATTCATCGTTTTTCATACTCCGGCAGCCAGACGAATAAAAAAAAAATCTTCAACGTTTTATT
>NW_004798506.1:4451-6435 GCF_000002075.1 Aplysia californica | reverse complement strand
GAAGGAGGGGTGTAAGCGTGATATGAAAAAAAAATCCAATATGTCTGAGGTTGGGAACTTGACATTATTTTTTAATCGTAGCAAGGTTTGCGGGACTTCCAGATACACACAAGAATAGCTGTCATCAGTTCGGATTAGAAAAGGAAGAAGAAAGGATGGGAGAAGGTCTGTATGTTTTTATCTTAATAGCATCTACCGGAAGGGGACATGGCGACACGAAACTGACCTTTCAAAAGCAGGGTAAGGAAATAGGGGAGAAAGTGGAGGTGATTAAAAGAAGATAAGGATTGAAATAACTGAAGCCTTTTCTGTCGTCAGGCAAGTGAAACGGACTTAGTGCTTTTGAAATAAAACCATTGAAGGGTGGTTGGCGGGTGCTTTGATGTTGTTTGCTCCTTCTTTAGTGTATTGTGTTCTCGTCTAGCACCTCTAATCTTCATTACTTAGATGACCCATTTGTCTTGCAAGGGTCGTAAAACTCTCACTCTCACTAAGCTGAAAAGCTCTGCACTTTGAGTTTGATATTTAGATTTTTTCTCACAATTCAAAATCCTGACGTAGGTGACTGTCACATGAAGGGGGCTAGCAACTGTGTGCTCTTGTTGTAATGTTCCATTGCGTTTTTAGTAAATTACATAGATCTAAAGCTGTGATGATAATATTACAAAGTATTTCTTTGAAAAATATATTATCATTTACATACGAGATCATGGTTTAAAGACGGCTGTTCCTCTTTATGTTTCTTTCTTTATTTTAGATTTTTTAAATATTTTTGGCTTCATTTTCATCTAAGGTTTTATAAATGTATGAGCGAGATTTCACGGGCAATGAATTTACAGAGTTGTGTTCACTATAACTATAAAGATTGATCTGTGTCGACAACGGGAGGAGGGTGTGATGGCAAGTACAAAGGGTTGGGCTAATTAAAGGAACGTTTGAGAAGACTGAGATAGAGAGAGAAAGAGAGAGTAGAGAGAGATAGGGCGGAGGGAAAGAGAGAGAGAGAGAGAGAGAGAGAGAGAGAGAGAGAGAGAGAGAGAGAGAGAGAGAGAGAGAGAGGGGGGGGGGCAGAGAGTGACACACAGATTTAAGCGCACACGCACATGTTGCACACACGTTGCACACACGCACGAACACACACACACAAACACACACACACACACACATACACACATACATCCGCGCGCAGACAATTTTTCCAACGACGTTTACTCTGAGACTTCTTTCCTTTGCTTTGAGTCTTTGAGTTATTTCTTTACCCTGGTAAGTGCAGGCTTTTCAAACTGTTAACTCTTTGAAGACGTAGCGGAAACAATGTCCAGTAAGAAGACCACAGGCAATATTCTAGCACATTTTGCCCCATTATACACACATCTGAAACACAAATTTGCTTAGTTTATAGCGTGCATGTCTGTGACAATATTTTAAGGTTTCGGGCAAATAAAACAGAAGTAAAAACTTGTATTATTAAAGAAGTAGACTCGAACAGCGCTTACCAGAATGCCCGTCTGTAATGAGTTAAGAAGCCATTCGGATCCAGCCAGGCGTTCACTAAGAATGTTGTCCTTTGCAGAAATGCCACAGTTATATGTATGAAGATACAGGAAGTCACACGTACAGCCCTTTACTCTATAACTATGGCTCTCCTCTCCTTTTTTTTTTTTGGTACCCCATCGTGCTGAGTGAAACGTTGGTAAAAAGAAATGTGTGTATACATGATCACATGGTAAATTATGATAAAGAAGTGATAATTTGGCGGAATCAAGGCAAAGCGAAGTGGGCTTATTGGGTTTGGTTTTGATGACATCTTTCTTTGTTTTTTGTTAATGTTGTCGGCGATGATGATTTTTTTTCTTTTACCCTGCTTTCAACTATTTTTGTGATCTAACAAGCAAGAAATGAGGAGGAGGAGGAGGAGGAGGAGGAGAAGGACAAGAAGGAGAAGGAGAAGGAGAAGAAGAAGAAGAAGAAGAAGAAGAAGAAG
>NW_004798506.1:2841-3785 GCF_000002075.1 Aplysia californica | reverse complement strand
GGGGGTGGGGGTGGGGGGGAGGGCTTAACTTTGGCATTTCAAAATCAGGACAGCTTCTTTTATCAATACAGCCTTGGAATTCCCAACGCCCTTGATCGGAAAAGAGGGTAAAACACAAGTACAAGGACTACTCGACCGGAACAAGGAGCAACATTTGAACTGTGGAGCCTTGTTGATTTTTTTGCCACGTGCAGTGGAAACATCTCTAACAGTCACTCGTCCAAGACAACCTCATGTACAACTACCCTGTTCCCACTAAATAATAATTATTATCTCTTTACGTTAATCAAAAAGAGAGATCTATCTATTATAAAAGTGGACTTGGGTAGCTTTGTGCACAAAGTCCTACCTTATTACCTAACCCACACCTTTGAAACTTTGCAGGCGTCCACAGCACCCATGTGGCTAGGACATAACTTTAAAAAATCCACGCAAACTGCTTTCCCCGATTTTTCCAAAATGCTTTGTTTCGTCCACACACAGTTCTAATCTTGGGAAAGTCCGTATTCTAAGACGACATTGTAAATAAGAGAGGTTTGCGTTCACTAGCCTAGCGCACCTTAGAAATTCTAGAGTGTACAACCACAAAAGCGGAATAGAGAATCTATCTATACATCTATTATATTATATTTGGCAACTTGGAAACACGACATGGGTCAATTTTCTCTCAAGATTTATTGCTCCATTCCAGTAGAGCGTAAATATAGTAGGCCAATGACTTTCAGTTGATGTTAATGCATCGATCATTCCTTTCATCGAAAGGGGGGCCCTGCTAGTTCTATAATATAATGCCACTATCGAAAAAGACCACCTGCCTAAGATGAGCAGTTTTCTCATCGACAATGGATAGGCGAAAGTGAGTTCTCCAATAACAACTTCGTCTTATTAAATTAAGAAGACCGATGAAGGGATTGTTTAATCAAAGATACATATTATAATATTAT
>NW_004798506.1:0-2659 GCF_000002075.1 Aplysia californica | reverse complement strand
ATAGTGTGAGAGAGAAGGAGGGGAAGACAGAGATACAAACACACATATTCATACACATTCATTTTAATTTTGTCCTCATTTAATTTTATTCTTGCGGTAAACCACGACGAATTGGTTAAATCCCATATCATGAAGAAGAATATTTACTGGAGTATTTCTACCTTCTCACTAGAGGTATTAACCCTGCTCTGCCCGCATTGACCCGCCCAGATAGAATGAATTATATAAATGTATATTATATTTATACACCCCCCACCGCCTTCCTCTAAAACCTTTCCACTCCCATCACTCACATGTATCCTCGTGATCTAAACTAACTGTCACGAGTTCACATATCGCAGCTTATTGTGTGCATATATTTACATGTATATTATTATATAATATCCTTTGACAGGACAGTAGTACCCAGTTGGGAAAATATCATTTATATAATATATATTTTGGGGGGAGGTGGGGGGTGGGGTGAGGGGTGTTTAATGCGCTCGGAACTACAAAAAGTCATATGAGCGCGCGGGACACATTAAACATTTTCAGTTGGTAATAAATTTTGAATTTTGCCCGGGTGGCGGCCAAAGTCCACTCTTATCGATTTTGGACCATCAAGGGATCTTTAACGTGCGCAACTTGCACATGGGACCCCCAAGATTTTTCGTCCTTATCCGAGAAGGATAGGTGTAGATCTTTCCTACCATAAGATCTATGATGCGGATGAAAGACAGCAGTAAGAAGGAGCCAAGGAGTAGTAGTAGAAAGGCTGCAGAAGGAGTCAGGAGCCCAGAGGAGGGGGCAAAGGTGGTGAGGGGGTGGGGGCAGAAAGGTGGAGACGAAGACAGACGTCAGAACACTGCTAGAGAGCAGAAATAGATGTGAAAGGACAACATTTTAACGGAGAAAAAGTTCCGTCGCTATCTGGATTTTAATTCGGGTGCTATTGAATTAGAGGCAAACTCCTTAACCTCTTGGCCACTAGAGCCCCCCAATATTTTTTATGGGTGTTTGTCGAGGTCGGTTTTGGGGGGTTTGAAAGGAGAGGGGTGGGTGGGGGTGGGTGGGACGGGACTGGTTTGGATAACCCTTAGCTGTAATATTCAACGATGAATTGCATACCTACAGTAATCATAATTTTCAAAATGTATTAACACGTAGTGTGTAGATGAGAAAATATACCCCTACCCGTCCTGTGGTGGAGATATTCCATTTTTTGGCTCTCAGAATACGTCAGTTTGAATCACATACTGTGAGGATATCTATTAGAGTATTTCTGTTTTCTCACCAGACGGTATTAACCCTACACTGTCCGTTTTGACACGGAGAAACAGGACGAATAGACTCCCCACCCCCTTCCCTGAAACCTCCCCTTTCCCACCACTAACATGCGTCCTCGAGATCTAAACTTATTGTCACGAGTTATAAACTTTGACAACAACGAGGACGACTAACTGGAAGGCAGTGTGGTGGAATCAGGCTCTCGCCAAAATAATCAAAGTGAAGAAACTTGTGTTTTCCGCAGATTTGTGAATTTTTATAGAATTTTTGGTTTTTGGCTCAACACTTTTCATGCCCGTTAAAGAACTCACTTCTGCGTGGATTTTTCTGAAAAGCGTTGAATAAAGACACAAAAATGTAAATTTTCAGTTACCACGAACTCTTAAGCTAAGGAAATAACTAATCTTTGCGGCCATTTTCTCACTAATTTTACCTCCGAAAACAGGTGACCACCACCTCCTTCTTTCGCAAATATCTCGACTTGTATTCAAGGTAAATGGATATTTTTTCATCCACATAAAGACAAGTGTATAAGCTTTAAGGTGATACCAATAACTCTCCATGCCCCAAAATTGACGAGAGCCTGATTCCACAACACTCCCTCATATATAGAGCAGGTACACAAGGAATGAGGCAATCACCGAGGTCCTGGAGGGGCCGAAATTGGAGAACGGGGCCAAGGACAGGCAAGCGTGGCGTCAACTGCCCTCCGCCTTATGTACCTGACGGTATAGGGAGATTGTAAGTAAATTAGTGATGTAGTTGTTTTGTTTTTGGCTCGCAAAACATGTGAGTTTGAATCCCATACTATGTATGAGGGCCTTTACTTGAATATGTCCGTCTTCTTACCAAATGGTATCAACCCCACACTGTCCGCATTGACCCCGACAGAGTGAGTGAATATGCACACCCCTCCCTTCCCTTCCCCTCAATCCTCTCCTTTAACCCCCCTCCCATTTCCCCCTCCTTTAACCCCCTCTCCCCACCTTCCCCTCCTCGCATCTTCTTGATATAAATTAATTGCCTAGGGTTTGAAACCTTTACATCAAATTGCAGCTTGTTGTGTTTATATCCTTTGGCAGGACTGTCGCACCAGGTTGGGAAAGTATTTTTTGATTGGTGTTCGTGCCGAAGAAAGGTTTTTTGAGGGAATTAGGGGGGGGGTCTGAGGGTATAACCCTTAGCTGTATTATCTTACGATGAATTGCATGCCTACAGTAATGATAATTTTCAAAATGTATTAAACATTTGAAAATGAGAACATATTCATTTTTTAAAAACCCGTGCGGTGTATTTATGCCTTTTTTTGGCTCCCAAAATACGTGAGTTTAAACGCCAAACGGTGAGGATATTTACTTGAATATTTCCGTCTTCTTACCAAACGGTATTAACC
>NW_004798505.1:150485-151724 GCF_000002075.1 Aplysia californica | reverse complement strand
CCATCCGTATTGGGCACCCACAAAATGATATTATCCTACTCAATGTGGATTCACCCACAATGAATTGTTTTTTGCAAGACGCATAGATCTAGATCTAGATCTAATCTTTTTTTTCCCCTTTATGACAACGGTAGATAAATGAAATTAATGTTAGTAAATACGCGCATGAAATGACGACGTGGAGCTAGATCTACTGTTATAACTGAACCGAATCTGTCCCTAAATAGATCTAGGCGTTGCCATTTTGACGATTTTGTGGGTTGACTGACCCGGACAGGCGGGGGTCGAAGCGGTCCACTTGAGTCTGCTTCCGAAATGATCTGATCATTAGATTCTAGGTGATTCTAGGTCTTCTTTGGGGGCCGGGGGCACACATGTAGTCAGATTTCAAACCGCTGCTGTCATGTATAAACCTAGTCCAGTCGTAATTTGTTTGCAAACTCGTCAGGTAGGTGGATGTGTGTTTGCGTGGGGGCTCAGTTGTGTATGACCGGAATGAAATTACTAGCCTAATCAACTCAAGCTGGTCTCCCACCGTTCATCATACATAATATGTAGGCCTATTCTTTTTTTTTATTCATCCATCTACTGTGGCCAGCATACAGAGGCCTGAACAAAAGATATAGCCGGAAATAAATCACAATCTTTAGCGAGAACAGAGCTGCCTTATACTTATCATATTGACACCCGCTCCATGCCCTATCTGCGGTGAGCTCCGCGGTTCGATCGGCCTAAAAATGCTCCCTTTTTCTTTCCGTGCCGATTGTGATGCAATGACGTCGGCTTTTTCCGCGCTTTTGCTTCTTTCAATATCGTTTCAGCATCGTCTCTGTTCAACCATTCGTGTCCCTCTGACATTATTTCTCACATAACTTGCTCCTCAAATGGTACGTTGTTGCAGGTTTTTTTGGTCTTCTTTCATCTAGTGTGTAAATTTTTGGTTGGGCACAAGGAGGTTATAAATATTCTAGGGTGGGCATGACCGACAAACGACATTATGTCCGTCAGCGCTCTGCCTTGTTAGTGCAGGTTTCATCTTTCGATTTTGCTACGCCCGTTATTTCAGCTGACCTTGCTTTTGCTGTTGTCACCTAAGCAATACATGTATGTTTCTGCTAAGAAGCCGACTTTATGTCCTTTTCTTTTACTTTTACTTGTCTGTCTTATTGTAAGAGTGGGTCAGTTTAATGCTCTTATCATCTTGTTTGCTTTGATAGTTTCTCTGTCTCGATCTACCCC
>NW_004798505.1:144907-149490 GCF_000002075.1 Aplysia californica | reverse complement strand
TTTCCCCTTTCTGCAGCCTTATTCTAGCTACTGCTCTTCTTTGGCTTCTTTTTACCGATGTCTTTCTTAAGTTCTAACACCCAGCCTTTTCGGATTCGAGCGAAAAGTCTTGAGAGTGCCTCGTGCAAGTTGCACACGTTAAAGATCCAATTGGTGGTCCACCCGGATGAAATTCATAATTACATATAATGTAATTCCCCCTAAACTGAAATTGTTTAATATGTTCCGCGTCTGTGCGTTCATAATCATGATGCTATGAAGTTGCGAGCGTCGTAAAACACATAGATGTCAACACAAACAAGGTTCCAGATTGTTTTCAGGTTCAGTATAATACTACACCTCAAAGCATTAAATTGATATAATATAAAACTGTCAGTAGGCCTACTCACATACATTTTAATTAGATCTAGATCTAGGCCTATTATAATTTAGGCCTATACTTATAATAACTAGATCTAGATCTAGATCAAGAAGAGTTTTATTGTGTTGTACACCACTCTATCTCTATGCTCGAAAATATTATTTACATAATGATATTATTGTACAATGTGTACTATAATAGCCGAATTGTTAACTTCTATTAGAAATCTTGCGAATGTTCTTTCTAGCGGACTTTCATTTTCACATGCAAATGATCTGGTCAAAGGTCAAAAGTGTGTCAGCCCAGGTCAGGTCAGCCGACAGTACAGACCCGACAGAGTAGGCCAAGATCTCGATCTAATTCCTTGGATCAGTAGTTCAGTTTGGTAGTTGGTAGTTTCATCCTGAAATCATGGGGACTCCAGACGAAAGGAAGAAGCAGGACAGTGCATTGTCTAGAGCTCTCGCAGAATATGTGAGATTGTTACAAGACAGACCAGTGATCACTAAAGCTATCACAAAGTAAGCAAATTATAGGCTACTGATACTGTTAAGAAATCGTCGGTGTTGTGCTTGTCAAATGTTACGGCCTGATACCATCTCGACTCTGGTCTAGGTCTTAGGTCTACCGTGCGCCCGTACCAAACGCTGTTACTGATAACATCAGTGTCTTGACCTCTCTGGGAGTGGACAAGTCTGAAGTGACCAAACGATAGAACGTCGTGTTACACTTAGAATCTAACTGGATCTGGGACATAGCTGTTAATGTTTGTCCAACGAGTGATCTATAAAGATGAAGCTTGAATCTCCACGCCCCCCTGCCCCTGAAAAACAAAATTTAAACTGCCACTGATGCCTTGAGATGTTATTTATATTTCATCACCTGTTATATCAATTTTATTAGAAATACATTTTTGTGTGGGTTTTACTGAGGGCCACCTCTATTCTCACCCGGAGTGAGAATAGTGCAGGCGAGTCTTGTGGCTATTCTCACCCGGTGCGCGTTCACCAAATTTTGCGTTCACCCTAAACCACAGAATTCTACACTGTGATAACAGAAAAATTGGAGAATTCTGTGCCGTGAACAAACGTTCCATTACAATTGTAGCCTACTAAAAGCGTACAATTTTGTCTGTGGGCAGTGGAGAGAGAAAGAGAGAGAGGAGTAGCGTGAGAATTTTCGGGCAAAACAAAATGGCGACCCGCGTAGTTCGGCTCGATTCGAAAAGTTAAATAGCCGTAGCATCTTTGTAGACAACCAAATTTATTTACTTTTGTGTTTTAACATCATTTTTAAACTTTGTTTTGGTCAATTTGATCGTCCACACCGATAGACAGTATTCAGAAAGAGACAGAGAGAGAGAAGAGGGGAGGAGTTGATCTTGCGAGAACTTCCGGGCGGGTGAGAATAGCCACTTTCTTTACTGAGAACGTTAATTATATGCACAAAAAATGTAAATTTTCAGTTTCCAGGTACTATCAGGCTATGGAACTTACCTAACTTTGGCGGCAGTTTTCTCACTAATTTTTCCTCTGGAAATAGGTAACACTGACCTCCTTCAATCGCAAATATTTTGACTTCTTTTCAACATAGATGGATTTTTTTTAAACTAGAGGAATGCAAATGAACAGGCTTTAAGATGATATCACCAAAAATTGATGAGCGCCTGCACATATGTGATTCCACTGGTCGTGACACATATATCTTGATATTAGCCTACTGTATAATTTAGTATAAATTAATTTCTTTTTTTTTTTTTGGTAAGTGTTTTACGGCGCTCGCAACTGCATAAGGTCATATGAGCGCGCGGGACACACCTAATACTTTTAGTGGGTTGGAAATTTTGAATTTTGCCCGAGTGGCGGCCGAAGCCTACTCTTATCAATTTTAGACCACCAAGGGATCTTTAACGTGCGCAACTTGCACACGGGCCCTCCAAGATTTTTCGCCCTTGTCCAAGAAGGCTAGGTGTAGATCTTTCCTACCAGAAGATCAGGGGTGTGGCAGAAAGACAGCTGTAAGAAGGAGTAAAGGAGTAGCAGTAGAAAGGCTGCAGAAAGAGTCAGGAGCCCAGAGGAGGGGGTGAAGGAGGTGAGGGGGTGGGGGCAGAAAGAGGAGACGAAAGCAGACGACAGAATATTGCTAGAGAGCAGGAAAGGAGGTGAAAGGAGACAATTTTAGAGAAGAAAATTTTTCGGTCACTACCCGGATTCGAACCCTGGACCTTTGAATGAGAGGCCAACACCTTAACCTCTAGGCCACGAGAGCCCACGAGAGAATTAATTTCTAATTTCTAATTACTAGGCTATAGGCTAGATATATTATATAAATTTATACAGTGGGATTCAGATTCAACGAGAACTCGGATTCAACGAGCACTCGGATTCAACGAGAAGAGATGGATTCACTGGTTTTTTTTCTTCTTTAAAATCAATAAAAATAACCGGGATTCAACAAGCCCTTAAATCAGCGAGCTCAAATTCAACGAGGTTGCTTCCATGGTGAACAGCCCCCGCAGACATGGCTTCGCTCATTAATTTTTCTCCCAGAACAAACTTTATAGATCTATTCCCGGAAACCATCCATTGCACATATGCATCGTGAACTATTATTCACTTAGCCGATTGCATGCGACTAATTAGCGGCCTTTTTTCATACCAACACATGCGTTGTTGACAGGCGTACGTGTCTACTCTGGCATGTGTCGGGGTTGGATGGGCGGCCTGCACACGTGTGACTGTGTGTGCGTGTGTCGGGGGGGGGGGGGGCTCACCAGCGGTCCGGCGTTGAATGTTGCAGATACAAATGCGTCAAGTCTTTTTTTTCCCACTCGGCAACTGATCATTATTACAACGATAAGCTAGTCTTGACGTAGATCTGCGTAATGAATTTTGCGCTGGTCTATGAAATCAAAAGTTGCCGTATTCTAGGCTCTACACAGCTACACAACTTTTTGGCAAACAATCGAGATGACACGGGCGTGCATTTGAATGAATCGGTCTTTTTTTTTTTTACCCAGCTCATAATATGCAGGCATTTCAGAAATACTTGTTACTTCCTTCTCTTTACACATTACTTGCTCTGTGCCTGTAATTATCTACACAGAACCTCATCATGTTTGCTATAACGAACACTCGGATTCAATGAGATTTTAAGTCAGGCCTGGCGACCTCGTTGAAGCTGAGTTCCACTGTATATAGCTTGTCCACTTTCATCTGTCTGCATTAAAAAAACTCTAGCTCATTTATAATTTATGAGGCAGCGTAGTGAAATCAGGTGCTCGTCAAAATAATGAAATTGAAGAAAGTGTCATTTTTCTGCCCGTGTGGCAATTTTTATCAAATTTTTTTTTTTTTTTTAGCTTAAAACCACTTGTCCAATTAAGAACACATTTCTGAGTGGGTTTTACTAAAAAACGTTGATTAAAGGCACCAATATTGTAAGTTTTCCGTTTTCATGGACTATCAAGCTATGGAAATAACCACACTTTGGCGGCCATTTTTTCGCTAATTCTACCTTTGAAACCAGGCAACCTCACATTCTTCAATCTCAATTATCTCGACTTCCATTCAAGATAGATGGGTGTTTTTTTTCACCGATAGCAAGACAACTGAACAAGCTGTAAGATGATACCAATAACTCCACATGCCCAAAAATGGATGAGCGCTTGATTCACCACGTTGTGACCTATTTGGAAATACAAGCTTAACTTTGCATGGCGTTAATGTAGGTTAGTGACCAAACAATCAATACCACCGAACCTGCCTTAACGGAAACCTGTGTAAGACGGAAACCTTTCAAAACGGAATCTCCGTGCTCCCCCCTCCATCTTCCCGGAAATTCCCCTGTCTTAGATGGAAAATTTCTAAAGACAAAATGTTTTTTCTAGCTCCTTGCGATTCTGTCTTACATATGTTCAACTGTATTTTAAAATAATATTGATCCATTTATTGCTTGAAGTCTTTTCTTTTATGTAAATCTGTGCTATTAAATTTAGTGTGATTTGATCAAATTGTACCATGTCAAGCAAACGCAGGGGAAGTATTGTTTGGCAGTTATTTGAGAAGATTAACGAAATAAAAGTACCTATTAAAGGCCCTCCCAAAGATAATACAACCTTGCCAACAAAAGTTTTATGCAATGCAGCGACAATGTGCGTATGTGTTATTGCTCGACGCTCGCTTGGTAAAAAAAAATTTCTTTTGTCCAAGTCCCCTCCCCC
>NW_004798505.1:119958-144807 GCF_000002075.1 Aplysia californica | reverse complement strand
CTTTTTTTTCCACACAGACACTAGTCACAAGTGGTTGCCTGTTTTTATTATTATTCCTCCTCCCCCCCTCTGCCTTAGTTGCTTTTTTCTTATTAAAGAAAAAACAACCAATGTTTCATCACCGCCCGCACTGCACAAGCCGTTGGTGCTATACGTAATGAGGCAGATGCACACACTGGGCTGAGAATCACTGGATGAATAGTGCTGTGAATAGTGAATATTGAATAAAGAATGCTGCTGAAAGACTCATCGTATTATACCTAGCCTTAGGCCTACATGTACATGTGTATAATATGAAAAAACTATTCACACACGGTATTCGAATAGCATGAATAGTTACATCACACTTTGAAGCTTCGATTATTTTTTTTTCTCTCAAAATCACACAGCACTAGTAAACAGAAACGACAAGGAGTGTATCATTCTAGCTGACAGGAGCAGGAGTTAACACCTTTGGGTGCATACCTAGGATCACAGCAATAAATATTTTAGAGAAACCTAGCTTGCAAATCGTTCTTTTTTGACAGCAACATCTCCCTGCCCCCCAAATTTCAGTGTTATCATTTAGTTTTTCTCTGCAGACATACTAGACACTTTTTCCACGTGAATCTAAAAAAGGACTCACCCAACGTATAAGAGTGGTGTTGATAAAAATAGATCAATTCTTGATGTTATAAGTATATTCTTTAAATCCCCTGATATATTTAAAACCCTTTTTAGGGTAGGATGTGGGGAAGATATGCGTGTTGGCCTATGAGTGTGTACGTGTGTGCATGCAGGCATACATGCATTGTGTTCATGTGTGAAACATCAATTCATTGAGCCAGTTTAATTTCTCCTGTGAGATGCAATGTAAAACGCTGCATCTGTCCATCTCATTCCAAAAATATTTTTCTGTTTTTTCATAAATGAGTGTTCAACCCTAAAATTTAAAGAGAAGGAACAAGATTATTTTAGTAGATACATTGAACTACCATTAGCACAATATAACTTACATTGCGTTATGTTGGTCCTGACAGAAATCAAGGAAATAATGATTGAATAAAATTCCTACCAGAAAAAATTCTATATTTCTTCTAGAGGAAGAGAGGGGGGGGGGGGGGGAGGGTGTTGGGGGTGAAAATGATGATCACTGACTTTTGTTATGGCGGATCTTCTTCTTCTTCCTCGTTCTTGAAAGTTATGGCGGATAATAAGATAGAAGATGGAAATGTTAAATGTTAGATTTCTTCAATGGCCACCTCTATTCTCACCCGGAGTGAGAATAGTGCAGGCGAGTCTTGTGGCTATTCTCACCCGGTGCGCGTTTACCAAATTTTGCGTTCACCCTAAACCACAGAATTCTACACTGTGATAACAGAAAAATTGTAGAATTCTGTGCCGTGAACAAACGTTCCATTACAATTGTAGCCTACTAAAAGCGTACAATTTTGTCTGTGGGCAGTGGAGAGAGAGAGAGAAAGAGAGAGAGGAGTAGCGCGAGAATTTCCGGGCAAAACAAAATGGTGACCCGCGTAGTTCGGCTCGATTCGAAAAGTTAAATAGCCGTAGCATCTTTGTAGACAACCAAATTTATTTACTTTTGTGTTTTAACATCATTTTTTAACTTTGTTTTGGTCAATTTGATCGTCCACACCGATAGACAGTATTCAGAAAGAGACAGAGAGAGAGAGAAGAGGGGAGGAGTTGATCTTGCGAGAACTTCCGGGCGGGTGAGAATAGCAACTTTCTTCTTCAATACCGAGCAGACTAGCACGTTGAAAATTCTGTTGCATAAGCAAGTGAGCATTAAAAATTAATCATTTGGTCTATCATCAGACAGGTAAAGGCATTAAAAATCTAACCCTCCCTCAACCCTGTTGCTCACAACAGCCATTGTATATCATCATGAAATGTTTTTAAAATGTTGTCCATGCCTTGAAAGACTTAAAATACCAAGTGAAATGATTTGACGTACACATGTAAAAGGTTATGTTAAAATGATAATTACCTCAAATGATTGTTTTATTTTGTTTCAGTGGTGTTGTGTCTGGTTTTGGGAACTTACTGTCTCAGGTCCTGGCACCAGACGTTAGCACTGGTGGACGCATGAACTGGAGGAGCGTGTTTGCATATTCATCGTTCGGGTGAGTTGCACTTGATTTATAGCATTTACAGATTTGAGTGGGAACAGTTTTATAAATTTTGAAATTGTATTGTCTCTCATAAGGTTTTTGTCATGGGTTTGTTTTGTTGAATGCAATGTCCTGGTCAAAAAGGCAGAGAAAGCAGTAACATATGGACACTTGCAGATTGTACACAAGACAACAAAAACTCTTTCAGGTAGGTTCGGCAAGCCCACTCTATCAGTGAAATACAAAGAGGGAAAGACTATCTTCCACCCAGAGAGGCGACTTATCAGATGGAGAGAACACTTTGATCAACTCTTGAACAGACCACCTCCAGAAAACCAACCAGAAATCTTTCTAGCAAGAAATGACCTCCCAATAGTTACGGAACCACCTTCAAGAGAGGAAATTGCAGCAGCTATAACATCACTGAAGTCCCACAAGGCAGCTGGTCCCTACCATATACCACCAAAAGCCCTTAAAAATCTGATAAAGATATGTTAGTGGAAATTCTCAATGCTCTATTTGAAAAGGTTTGTCAAAAGGAGGAAATACCATCAGACTGGAAGAAGACCACCTAATCAAGCTGCCAAAGAAGGGAGACCTCAGCAATTGTAACAACTACAGAGGCATTACACTCCTGTCCATGCGTGGGAAAGTCATTAACAGGATACTCCTGGAGAGAATCAAGCTGGCAACAGACGAGAAGCTCTGAGGAAACCAGGCAGGATTCCTAAAAAAACGATCATGTGTGGACCAGATTGCTACTCTTCGCATCATTGTTGAGCAATCACTTGAATGGAATTCTCCTTACGTGGTCAGCTTCATAGATTATGAAAAGGCGTTTGACAGCGTGGTCAGGGAAACTCTATGGAAACTCATGCAGCATTTTGGAATACTTTACAAAATCGTCAAGCTTTAGAAGGCCACCTATGATGGAACAAACTGCCAAGTCTTCCACAAAGGACAACTCTCAGAACCATGCCAGATACAGACTGGAGTGCGACAAGGATGCTTGCTCTCACTTTTTCTCTTCATACTGGCAATTGACTGGGTCATGAAAGAAGCCACCAGAGGCAAGCGTAATGGAATACAGTGGATCCCTTGGCAGCAGCTGGACGACTTACACTTCACCAATGACCTTGCACTGCTCTCTCACACACATGCTCAGATGCAAGAAAAGACCAAGGAACTTAACAGCCTATCAAGGAGTGTTGGCCTACGTATACATTTAGGCAAGTCAAAAGTAGTGAAGCTAGGAAAAGTTTCAAGCCCTGCTGTGACTGTGGAAGATACTCCCCTGGAAGAAGTGGACTCCTTTACCTACCTTGGAAATGTCATTGATGGTAAAGGTGGAACCGAGGCAGATGCTAAAGCATGAACCGCCAAGTCAAGGCCAGCATTCTATCAATTATCAAAAGTCTGGAAAGCAAGCAACAATCACTGCGCATTTTTCTGACTGTTGGGCAATTTTTTTTCTAATTTTCTTTTTTTTTGGCTCAACACCTTTTATATCTATGTAAAAGCACATTTCTGTGTGGATTTTAGTGTAAAACATTGATTAAAGGCACAAAAAATGTCAATTTTCAGTTTCCAAGGACTCTCAAGCTATGGAAATTACAAAACTTTGGAGGCCATTTTCTCCCTAATTTCGTCTTCTGTTCAACATAGATGGATTTTTTTTTCCATAAAAAGCAAGGCAAATGAACAAGCTTTAAGATGATACCAAAAACCCCATATGCCCAAAAATTCATGAGTGCCTGATTCCACCATGTCGCGACACATATGATGTCAATTATTGTTTCTAATGATCTAATCTGGCACTGCGAATTAATTTTTTTTTCTGCTTCAACTTATTTGTTTGTGTATTGATCAGTGCTTTTTTATGTCTTTCTTTTCTACAGCTTCTTAGTGAATGGACCTTTGATACATCATTTTTATGTGTACTTGGAGAAGATCATGCCCAAGAATCGACCCAATGCTGGGATCAAAAGAGTGCTCTTTGACAGATTTATATTCGCGCCTCCGTTCTTGCTCCTCTTCTTGTACTATGTTTCTATCGTGGAGGTAGGTGTTCACTTGTCACCGATACTGTGCATTTGATGAAGTTTTTTTTTGCTGGTTGCTTACATCATGCTAAACTGAACTTGTTCTCTCCCTCATGCATTGTATTTATTTGTGAATAGTAGTCCTTCCGCTGGTTAATGTGAATGCACTTATACATATGAAACAGCGAGAGAGCTGACTTTTCTGAGGGTGGCATTCACTGATTACGTCGTGAGCTTTCCACTAACGAAGCAACGATGTATATTTGTAACCTGGTGTGGCACTTTTTGGAGACATTAAAGCTTACCTGTATGACTGTGGTCTAGCTTTTTCACTGCATTGTGAGGCTGTCAGTGTGTCAACTCGTGTCTTACCGTGTTGGCTCCTGGGTAAAGCATCAGAACTTTTGCTTCTTGTCTGTTTGTTTTTTGTGTGTACCTGGGTTTTGTTTTCTTTCTTGGCTATCTGTTGGTTTAGGTGGATTTTTTTTACATTGTTTGACTTAGACAAGTGATCACTCTCTCTTTCTTCCCTCTTGGTATATATGACTCGCCTGCTTTTGCATGTGGTTGATGGCAAATTTGTTGTGGACTGTTCGTTCTTCTTTTTCTATTTCAGTTTCATTGTTACTTTTGTCGATACCTGTATCCTGTTGAAATGTAGCCATTATAGACTGGCATCTCTGGTGTGATAGATACACTCTTCTCTTTTGCACTCAAAAGACATGAGTTGATTTTCTCTCTGAGAAGTTATTTGTCAAATACCTCCATCTAACAGGTGGGGAATTGTATATCAATTAGTCTGGGTTGGCTCCATTTGATAGAGTCAAAGCAGCCAGCCTCGTAAATGATCTTTTAAATCATATTGATTGGGGTATAAAACACTTATATGATCATGGCCATTACAAGGAAGAGTTGGCATAAATGACAAATAAGCTGTCTTTGTCACAGGGTGCTGGCCAGGAAGGGGCTGTGAAGAAGATTAAGGAACAGTACTGGATGATCCTGAAGCTCAACTGGACAGTCTGGAGTGTTGTTCAGTATATCAACATCAACTTTGTTCCTCTCAAGGTTAGTTGGAAATGTCTGTGTTTATTTAGGGTTTTTTTCATTTTGGGGTTTAAAAAAGTGTATTTTCTTTCTGTGCCTGAATGGGGACTTCAATGAGGCTGTGAAGACTGCCTAGATCTGAGATAAATGGATTTTCAGCATTTTATTGCTTTTTGTTAAGTGTCACTACTATTAATATACAGTCAAAATTGTCTGAAACAGCCGTGCTTTGTCATAGAGAAAAGTGGTTGACTTAGACAGGTGTACATTTTAAACAGTGTAATTATAGTGTGAAAAAAAGTTAGACAATTTTTTAGCTGAATATCATTATTATAAGCCTGTCACTTGACAACACTTACAGACAAGTCGTTCTTCATTGCCATAGTGCAGTTTTAGGGGCTTGAACCTTGGACTAATACATCTTGCTAAAGGACACATTACTGTGACCGACCATAAGGAAGTCGTCTTGTGGTATCGACTTTGATTAACATGTCTTTTGTAATATCTGGTGCCGCAACCCCTCACTCCTTATGAAGATTAAACTTTATTTTTGAAATGTTTATAAATAATGAAGTGTTGGAAAGAGCTGGAATTGAAGACATCTACTCGACAATAAAAAAGAGAAGATGGAAATATCTGGGACATGTTTTGAGAATGCCAAAGACGAGATTGCCTTATCAGACATGGCCTTGGAAACCAACTGCGAAGAGAAAGTGGAGAAGACCAACTGGAAGCTACAGAGGCACAATAAGAAATGAGGCAATCACCCAGGGCCTAGATGTGCTAGAATTAGAGAAAGTGGCCTGGGACAGACATGCATAGCATCGACTGCTCTCCACCATATGTACCTTACAGTATAGCGAGAGAGTAAGTAAGTAAGTAAGAGGGAGATAACTTGTACTTCTCAAAGCCTTTACAAGACAATGAAAGCATGTGACATTATGAACTTCTGTTGTCATGATTACTTGCCTTGCAAACTTAACTCAGCCCATAGCTTTTTCCTGCTGTTTATGTCAATGACGTACTATAGGTACTATAGCCATGTGTGACAGTGTCTTTAGCTTTTGCCTGTTAGTGTAACTGACAGCACTGCAGCCACTTGTGACTGTCTTTAGTATTACTGGCAGTACTGTAGACACCATTCAGGGCTATAACTATAAGTGATTTTGTCGTAATCAGTAAAATTCCTTTCGTTGGTGTTAGTTTGATGTCATATATGTTTTAGTGACAGTTGTGTTTATTGGGGTGGTGACAGGCTGCTTGTAGTAACCCGAGAAGTAGGCGTTTTCAATACTTTACGCTAACACATTTCTCTATTACCTGCTTACAGTAATTGAAAGAACTCTTCTGAATTGTGAATTTGTTAATGATACAGTTAATTAAGTTTGACCTGTTCAACTATTTTTTTTAAAAGTCATTGATGACAGTTAATCCTTGTGTCAATTGAAAAAGATTACATAAAGTTGTAACAAAACTATGTACTCTCACTGGATCCATCTTCAGTAGCATTACCAAATAAATTACAGCACTTACTTAAACTACTTTCCCTCAAAAACACATGCAGATGATTGGAGGGCACCACTGGTAGATCCTACCTCTGTTCTTTCCCCTCTACTAATCCTCCTGTCAGTCTATCTTGCTTATTTCTTTTCGCTAAATGATGGTTATTACATTGATGTGTCTTTCTTTACTCGTACAAACATCAAAATCATGTGATAGTCATAGTGTGGTCAGAGCATCACATTTTGTTGAGGCAGACAGACAAACTGACAGAGTTGTAAACACACAGACATTGTTAAAAACGGCTTTTTTTACTCCAGTGAATTGATGGATGTGTTGCCAGTCAGTTTCCATGCTAATTTTCCTCTGTTTGAGTTGGTGAACTTATCTGCTGATGTGTCTCCAGTTCCTACATTTGGTTATGTTTGGTAATTTGACCTCATACCACAGTTGGTCTTTGCTTCATGGTCTTGTTGGCTGTATAGCTTGAGACCTGAGTCTTTGTTTGCTCTTCAGTTCTCATAGGTGGGGTCAAAGCCTGATGTCCTAAATGATATAAATTGTGTCAATGGAAGTATTAAAAAACACCTACATTTTTTGAAAAAAAAAATTCTTTGTTTTTTCTTTCTCAGTGTTGTTCCTGCCTATCTGCGTTGCTTTTCCCATGAGTAAATGACCATTATTGTGTCTACATGTTTTTACTCGAGCAAACCCTTTTCAGCTCATTTGTGTAGATTAGTAGGAAAAAAGTGCTCAAATTAATGTATGTTTTTGATAGGACAATGCAAAGTTAATTTGTCCTCTGCAGAAAAATTGGCTGATTGGCGGATTCTCTGATGTGGTTTGCTCCTTATTTGCTGCCAAACATCTATCCTCTTTGTCTCATCTCTTTCTTTTCTTTGTATATTACTCTTTAGTGACACCTCTAATCTTCAGCCCCAACATAACCTAGTAAAAGGCTTGTTGTATTGCAGTGCCGTAAAACTCTAAGTAAAACTAAACTCAGCACCAAAAAAAAAGCCAACCAGTAACTGGCTCCTGTTTAAAAGATTTCTAGTTTCAACCCTTTATGACTACAACACATGTCCATGAAAATCGGAATCATTGGCAGTTGTAAGTATTGTTTCTAGCAGGTTTTTTTCATCAGGAGCTCAGGACGTACAAGGGAATTGTATTCTCTCCCACAGACTATGGATGAAAACAACAGCATAATTCAATTATTCGTTTT
The DNA here is from genome assembly GCF_000002075.1 of Aplysia californica. NCBI lineage: Eukaryota > Metazoa > Mollusca > Gastropoda > Aplysiida > Aplysiidae > Aplysia > Aplysia californica. The sequence goes on along the minus strand of NW_004798505.1, from coordinate 136,876 downwards.
GTCGGATCAAATTCTTCATTAGTAATGTATTTATCATAAATTATGCTGCTTGAATGCCTGACTTCAGAAGGGTGTATCTTGTCTGCAATAGAAGATTTAATTATCACAAAGATATGACAGATGTCTGCAATATAGTGCGTGGTACTAGTGGTAGCCATTGCATGCAGAAGACTTGAGTTCAATTCCCAAATGGGGATGTTATTTTATCAAGTATTTCCATCAGTCTGAGGGGCTGTTTTATCTCTCTTAGACTGGGTTGGAAAAAATCTGTAAGAAACAGAAATGAATGTGTTTTTATCCGTCTTTTTTCAGTTTTACCTTTGTTAAAAAAAATGTTATGTGTTTAAAAAAAGAGAAGAATAATAATGACATGTAAATGAATTTGTTTTTCCTTTTTTGTTTCAGTTCCGAACCTTGTTTGGTAACTTGTGCGCTCTGGTCTGGATGGTGTTTATTTCTGTCAAACGCAGGCAGATGGCGCTGAAGTCATCATAGTCTCATATGGTTGTTTTGGAGATGAACTGTAATGCGATGCACAAGTTCTGTTTTCTGTGCTGTTAATGTAATTGATCTCAGGACTTTTCCTGTTGACTGAGTACTGATATAAATATATATATATGTTATATGTATGTGTAGGCCTACATATGTTGCAATCATTTTTATGATTTGGTGCCTTTACTTCAGAAAATTACTTTTTTTTTCCTTTTGGTGTGTTTTTTGGAGGTGGATGCAAGGCAATACCTAAGTGGAAGGGGAACATGTGTATACATGTATGCAGTTCCTGTATTTTCTTAAGTGCTAATTCCTGTTTGCTTTTTAAAGATTGGTCAAATGTCACCAAATTCTTTATAAGTTATAAGCAATAGTTGTTTTTTTCTTTCGTGTTCATATTTTTGTTATGCATATTATGTTGGGAGGACGTGGAGATTTTTGTTTATAATATACAGCAGGGTTACTGTTGAGTGAGGCAGAGAAAAAGGCAAACAAAGAGTTCTGTTTCATTATTATTTTGTTTTGTTTTTATTTTGCATGGCATGTCCCTCCGTAATGGTAATGGACTGATCTGTAAGTCCTTGATGTATCTCACAGAGTGTAATCTACTCTACATTAAACAAAATGAAGAACCCATCTCTAAACAGTGATGGATTTTAAAATTTAAAAATTATGTTGTTTTATTGTCAAAGGGCTGTGGAAAGAGCATAATTTGTGGCCTGGCTATTATTGATAAAGTTTTACCGACTACTCTGAAAAGGCCAAGGAGCATTTGGTCATGTCTACAAGACTCTGGGCTTGGAGGAAAAATTACGAGGAGGATGAGAACAATATATATATATCTCCTGCAGTAACACTGGGACAGTTAAATGTGTTTCTTAAACTACCATGGCATACAGCAGTAGAAAGTCAGTTTCTAGTCTAACTGGTTAAAGAAAAGGTCGACTCATCCAGAGATATAAAGTGAAGGATGGAGAAAGATGAATTTCTGACTATGATTACACTATTGTTGAACTAGAAAACAAATGAATTGTGTATGCAATCTATATGTATTCATCATCATCCGGTGCCTTGCCGACTGGCGTGGGCGATCACGGACCTTATTATCCAGATATGATTGCATTGAATTGAAAAGCAACTGAATCGTATATTATGCCATCTATTTGATCTTTTCATGACAGAAAATAGTTATTGTCTTGCCTTCTTTAGATGAAGTTTTTTCTTGGTATTAAAAAACATGAAATGGTTATAAAGTGTGAGGGACCTTAAGCAATGTACTTGCTGTACATGTACAAATGAAAAATCAGTTTTTAACTTCAAATACTGTACATGTTTTTCCTTTTTCCGAGGGAAACTATGCAGCTACGTAAATATTGTTTTAATATCTTTTGAAATCATTTCAGACAAATGTTTTATTTTTTATGGACTTTTGAACTTTTCTGTGATTCATGGTAATCTATTGCGTAATTCATTTTGTTGGTTTTAACAAAATTTATGTGTAATGAAGTAATTTGTATTTTCTCAGCTTGTCTAAAGCTGAAGTACCTCACAATATCATACAGAACAGTCTACTTAAAGAGCCAGCTCTTGCCAAATTTAGTGGCAGCAGATTGACTCTTCTTTTCCTACTGGACCGTTTTCCTCATTATGAACAACCATTTTTTTCATTCTGACTAAGAAGGAAAAGTATCATTCCTCTAATTTCTTGAAGTGGAAACTCAAATGTGTTTGTATCATAAAGCAGGGAAATTAATTTCTTATCTGGAAGTTTAAAGGCAAAGAGTATTCTGAATGTAAATTAGTGGTGTGTGTGTGTGTGAGTCTGAAGGCCATGGAGTGGAGAAGATTAAGATTTGTTGAGCAGCAAAATGTGAATCATGGCTATAAAGTGTAGATTGCAAGAATGGTTCATCCCAGCTTGCGGTAGAGAATGAGCTGAAAGGGAATGTTGTAGAGAAAGAGACTGACATAAGTCTGAACCACAGCCCTGTGCTTGTCAGGGGAAATTGTCACTAGTTCTGCTGCCGTGAACGGCATCTGTATTTGACAGCTTTTTTTCTGTTCCATACTACAATGAGTTGGGAACTACTTAAATTACACACCAATCACTGCCTTTCTTAAGATAAGTTTCTCAAACTTATCTTCCATGGGGTTGAATGTAAAACACAACAAACTTTGCCTTGAAAAAAAATGGACGTTTGACAGAAGCAGCACTTTTGTGTTCAACATTTTAAGAGAAATCCTGATTGTATGAATTTTCTGGTCTCATGGCATGCACAACCTTGTGATTTCTTATAAAATATCTTTACTCGTTGTACTAGTCCTGAAAGCAGTTTATTATGAACAATAAGCTATGCCTGAACCAAGCTGAGTTTGCATCCAGTTGGAGGTTACTGCTGATGGGTCCTAATTCTTTTTAAACTCTCTGTTGTTTCTTCTATCTTGCTTTTTCCTTCACTAAATGATCGTTAAAATGTCAATTCTGTGTGCTTTTCTTTACTTGAACAAGAAACTGGAAGCTTAGTGGTTCTTTTATCTTCTGTTTATGTAAATTTTTTCTCGATATTTGTATATTTTTGGAATATTTTGTTTTCTCTTCTAAGATTTATACATGTACATTCAAATTGAAGTTGTTGTTATGAGGTTCCTTTGAAAGTATATATATATGGTAGTCTCGCTGTCAAAAGATATTATTTAACAAGACAATTGATCAGAGTAGTTTTCATTTTGGATTTATTTTACTCCTTTTTTACATTCATTTCTACTGGTAATTACTTGAAGTTGAAGTGTTGTAAATTGTTGCTTTTGCAAGTATTATTTTTGTCCAGATTCAGACAATTCATTTGAGTGGCTGAGCAAAGAAAAAAAGGAACGGGCAGACTTGAAGCATTGCTTCATTACTCTTTGTTGTTTTATGAGCTTCAATTCGATTCTTGTGGAAAATTTATGTTTCTTGTTTTCTCATACAATGGCAAGCTTTCTTTGCAATAGGTGAAACATAGTAGTGCTGAGCTACTTTGGTTGACAGGTGGCTTCTCTATTACTTCAAATATTAAGTCCTTCAGCCCTCTTTCAGAAATTTTGTATTCATCTACAGGTTGTTCTTTAGGGTAAGTTATCCTTCCGCAAAGCACAGTTTTAGCTCAGTTGATGTTGCTCTGGACCAAGGTGCAGATTGCCCTCGTTCAAAATTACAATGGGGCGTTGTTGAGCTTGGGTTGTTCGAGCCGTTTTCAAGGTTTTGCTTCTGCTTGGCTCGATCCTATTACTATTGGGGATGGACGTTAGATTCAGATGCCTGGCATCATGAATAAATCTTACTTATAGAGTTGAAAAAGGGGTTCGACATATACAATTACCAAATTATTAATGTTCTCCCATGGTTTCATATGAAGTATTTATTGGAATACATATTCAGTAGGTTGAGGTCTACTTACTGCATATTTTGCCTATTATATTTGTGTCATTGATGCATTACTTTTACTGATGTTTTTGTCAACCAGCAGAACTTAGATATATTCTTGTTCATAATTAAAGAAGTGAACAGTAAAGATATTCTTATTAAAATGGCTCATTGTATATGTTTGTTAGTCCAGGTGAGTGGCTGTTGTTCATGCTGGTGTGGTTTGCTCCTTCATTTTTATCTAACATCTATCATCCTTATGGCTATTCCTTTTCATTGTTCAGTCTATCATGCAAATAGTGAAATCATTGAGATAGGAAAATGCCCTTTTGCCACGCCAGTGTACGTGTTGGGTTCATAGTTGCCTAATTGCAAATTTGGGTTTTGTACCTTTTTATCAACCTCTGCTACGATCGGCCATTTTTCCTCAACGGAAAGGTCTTTCTACTTTTTTTGCTCCTCTATGGTCCACTGTCTTCTAGTACAACTTCACCTAGACTTTTCTTTGCAGAATGTCAACAAGTTGTTGTGCAGTGTGTTACTTTTGTTGAAGAGGAAGCACACTAACACACCTGGGAACCCGCCTCTTAAATGACCTAATAGTGTTGATTGGGGTGTTAAACCTATACCATTTCACATTTTACACATGATGGGAACAATATTGGACATGTGACTGCAGACTCCCCTCATGTAACTGAAGTGTGCCGGCTTTTGTGACGCATACAGTCAACAGGTTCTTGGCTTACAGTATCGCCCTCAAACACAGTAAATGGTGATCTTTTTTTAAAGATTGAATTATTAACTGCTGAGTCTAGTTATGTTGTAGTTTAAATTTCATTTTGAAAGGAATAATAGGGTTTTGTTGTAAATGTTTCCCTGCCTTCTTGAAGGCAGAAATAACTGGTGCTTGTTCTTGAAAACATTTTCCCATCTTCTGGATGGTTTTGTGGATTGTTCATCCCTATGTTCCCATGGACCGCAGAGCCCTAGACTGCCCACAGGGAGACCACATCATCCACAAGTTTTTCACTTATGGACAAAAACTTCTTGTTCGATTCTATCAGTTCAAGCTTTGAGTTTCCACCTCTTTCAACTCAATGTTGATTGTCTTCACATAAGCTGAAGGTCTGAAAGAAAGCAACCCATCTAAAACAGTTAAGAAAGAATACAGAGCTTCGCATTCTTTAAGCAAACTCGCATTCTTTAAAGTAGGCTCCAAAACATCCCATGAACAGATTCGAACCCGGGTAATTTTTGTTCCAGTTGAATGTCGTACTTACATAGCCGTGAGAGTGGTTCTGCCTTGGCATTCTTTGTGGGTGGTTGGAAGGTGCTCTGTTGTGGTTTGCTCCTTCTTTCCTGTCAGACATCTGTCGTCCTAATCTCTCCTCCATCTTTTTTGTGTTTGTTACGCTCTTGTAACACCTTAAATCTTCAGCACTTAAATGACCTATTTGCATTGCAAGTGCCGTAAAACACTTACTAACACTAAAACTGGCGGTCTTTTTCTTTAAAAAACTGTTTTGATCTTTTCCTCATTTATTTTCCTTTTTGTTCCTTCATATTTTTTCCAAGCAAATGTAAACAAAACAACTTTTGTTCACTGGAGGGTGAGAAAGGACAAACATTTGTGATAAAACCAAGAAAATTTTTATTTTTGGAACTAGCTGGTAAACTACATTCACAATGAAGAAAATGATTGTAAAAACGCCAGAAATGTAACATCATCAGTGTCATTCAACAAATTGCTACCACAGAACTACAAAGCTCTATCTGAAATTTTTGGCCATTTTGAGTTTCTAAGATCATGTGATCAAAAACCAAATGTTCTATCTGCTTTATCAAAATCGTAAGATTATGCGGAGTCGTTGTCAAGATATTCAAAGGATAGCATTAAAAAAAGCTTGATATGAAAATTCTCAATACTAGGTACTGAGCAGATAGAACTTTGTAATTCTGAGGTAGCAGAATGCATACGTTTTTGGAGAACATTATAACATAAGAGATTACCCGAATCAGAACCACGACAAAAGTGTTTGTGATTTTTTCAATTAAAACTTAGGAAGGGAAGAACAAAACTGTTGAAAGTGGCCTCTTGAAATTATGTCTTTATTTGAATAAAAGATTTTGGGAATTGATCTGGGTGACTGAGGAATGACTCTGACGTTATGATCTTTCAGAGACTTTAGAAATTTGACTGCAGAGAGAAACAAGTAGACTATCGGGGGAAAAGGGCAAAAGATAAAAAAAAGTCTTGAAATTTTAAAGCCAAAGTAAGGATCAGATCCAACTCCTTCCAGATTGATTTAATTGTAAATGTTTTTGTTTCGTGTCTCTGGTGACAATTTATATAATTTCAAAGGAGGGCTGCTGCACCCTTGTCTGTCAGGGCCAACCTTGGCTGAAAGTGAAAGGGATAAGCAGCCCGAGAAAAAGATGGAGACATATTCCATGAAATGGATTTCCCCAAGCAGGAATCAAACTCATATCTTTTGAATGCAACAGAGAAGAGCCTCACAGCTGCAGAAAACAGACGCCGGAAAAAAGCACCGGCGAAAAGGCAAAGACAAAAGAGTTACTATAATTATAACTTTAAAGCTTAATGTAGGATTTGCCGACTCATTCCTGCCGTAGTAGGCCTACATAATTGTATTGTAGATATGTATTAAGTATTGAGATAAGACATTATCCAGACAACAAGAAACATCTATTGTACTTCATATATTGGAATATTTTTCAAAATTTTCAGAAATGTACAAATTGGACTGTAAAAACAAATGAAAATAGTAAAATTCACAAATCTGAATGAAGAGCGATCTGAGAAAAAGATGCCTTTCCAAAGGAATGTAATATTGTATCGGGGTATGAATAAAGCAGTCAGGTCATCAACACATTCATAGCAGGGTGGAGATAGATTGATTGCAAAAGTTATTCCCTGCCACGTTTTCTTTTACAACTGTAACATGTCTACACCATAATAGCCTACCTGCTTTTTTTTTTCCCTACAACTCCTAACATCCCATATGAAAGTAATCCCTACTGTATATCTTTTTTCTACAACCCTAATACCCCTACCCATTAATCCCTGCAAGTTTTTTTTTTCTATGACCCTGATGTCCCTACGCCATAATCCTTGCAATCGAAGGAAAAAGAAAGTAAAACATGACTCAAACAAAGGTCCTTAGCAAATGCTTATAGCTGCAAGCAGGCAGGAATATTTGCAGTCAGATAAAACAAATACACAACAAAAACACTAGTGGAACATTGCATTACCCCCCACTACATTTTTTGTTCAGATTTCATCTCTTATGCTTTCATCAACTAATCACTTTTCATAAAAAATCATAATTTATTTTAAAATCTGTTAAGAATCAAAGGTCTAATTATCTTTCTCAGAACAAAATCTCAGAGAAAGAAAATGGGTTTGTTCTTTACTGTATCACTAATGCAAACATGACAAATAAAAATTATTGCAACTTGTTGTTTCTGTTCTCACCAGAAAAATAGGGAGTTCAAAGCCACAAAATTATGCTTTTACAGGTGAGTGAAAGAATCCTTGCTCCTCAGATCTACAGAAGGAAAATGTTGGAAGAAGCCTTATGTTGTATCATGTGTACAAAAGGTGGGAACAAAGCAAGTTATTTACTTTAAAAAGTACATTTACTCTATAATGAGCTATACAAAATGAAAGTAAAATTAAGGAGAACAAAATTCTGAAGTAAAAATTAAGGTATAAAGCAATAAAAGAAACACATCAAAGTTTTGTATTGAGTGAGTGAGGGTGCAGTTACCCAGACCACAATAATAAAATAATAATAATAATAGATAGCATTTGTATAGCGCATATCCCTGCTCAGCAGCAGGCTCTATGCGCTTTACACTATATTATTACCCCAGCAGACCATAGAACACTCCGAAACATTCTCAGCTTCCCGGGAAGCATACAGTGCAAGCAGCCGATTAAGCACTCAAACACTAACAAACTGACAAGATCTTTCGCTGTCTATAGCGGGGTACCCATTCCCACCTGGGTGAAGTGAGGAAAATTCGTGTAAAGTGCCTTTCCCAAGGACACAACGTTGGGCCCTTGACGTGATTCGAACCCACGACCTTACGGTTGCGAGTCCGAGAGCCTAACCACTAGGCCACTGACGCCACACCCATGTGGTTCAGGTTCCCTAGGCAAAAACGCCACAGGAAGACCAATATTCTTACTCTAAATCCAAGCTCTCGCTTCTTAGGTGACCCTCAGGATCTTCCATCTTATTCTAAATATTACAATGAATACCACTAAACAAAAATGTATCTCTCCTCATTATAATCATATAAATCTATATTATTCCTGCCAAAAATTAAGCCTGACACACAGTGCTAGAAACACAGAAGACAAAATTATGAGGCAAAATGGCCGTTACATTTTCAATTTGAAAGATGTTTATGTCCACAAGAAATTATGCAATTTCCCTGAAAAAAATTAATATTTGAAATCTATAAAATCAACGCCCTTCTCTCCTTGAAATTCCCATTTGTGGCGTGGGAGGAATGGAGGAGTCTCCCCTTCACCCACCTCTCTCTCAATGGGATTTACTCAGTACATGAACGTCTGCCGGATGTAAATGCACTGAAGGTTTAAGTACAATACGTACCCTTCAAGTCTCTGACTTGTCTATATGATAGTTTCAGTGCCTTGTACACCCTGTAGGTCCTTGTTTGAAAATTTATAATAGATAACATTTGTGCAGCGCTAAATCCCTGCTCAACAGCAAGCTCTACGCGCTTCACAATCTATACTATTATTACCCCAGCAGACCTGAGAGCATTCTGAAACAAACTCAAAATCCTGGGAAGCATACAGAGCAAGCGGCCATTTATAGGCGCAAAACACTAATATACTGACAAGATCTTTCACTGTCTATGGCCCAGTACCCATTTCCACTCGTGTGAAGTGAGGAAAAATCGTGTAAAGTGCCTTTCCCAGGGACACAACATCGGGCCAGGGGCTCGAACCCCCGACACCGCAACCTCACGATTACAAGTCCGGTGGCCTAACCACTAGGTGCATGACATACACTGTAAGTGTCTGTTGGAAAGTTAAGGCACATTATATATCCCATCAGTCTTTGTTTGGAAGTTTAAGTAGATTGAGCACCCCATATGCATACCGAAAGTCTAAACTAAAATGATAAAGACATTTTCAGTTTGCTCTAAGAATCTCTTCCTCTTAATACTTATTTATTTCAAACCATTAAAATCTTCATTTTATCTCCTACACATGAACTTTTCGTTTTAAGCTCAGTGACAAAATGAAACGTACAAAACTTCCCAATTAGCCCATTCTAATTTCTAACAACAAGGCAAAGCCTGCCCATTGGCAGAGAGACAAAAATAAGCAGATATATATATATATATATATATATATATATATATATATATAAACTAAAAATATAATAGAAAACATATATATAAAACTCATTGAGAATGCATCCCTTACACATGTGTGGCAGATTTCACTGTGGCCATTATGTTGGCCTACAGACCAGCAGTGTTCACGATTTCTTTTCAAAATGACAGTAAGGAAAAGAAATGTGCTTAGATAAACAGAAATTTCCCAATTTCTAGACAATTAGCTCTTTTAGGCTGCAGTTATTGAAATATACCATTTGTCTGTAATCTTTTTGAACCCTACAATTTAATTTCCTGTGATCTGGAAGAGCAAAAGAAAACAAAAATCTTCATTCAACTTCATGTACCTCTATAAAAACAAAGCTTGATGACAGTGTTTCTTGTTTTGGTCCATGTTTATACACATGACAATTTTTTAAAAACACTTTTGCTTCTTCCCTCATTTAAGACGCCTAATGATTTAAAAAAATAAACTCCACATAAGGTTGCGCCTCAGTGGGGAGTAAATTGGAAATTTGAGGAGTGCTGTCTCAAAGAGTTAAATAAAGCAAAGGACACTACTAAGGCACTAACAGGACAGATAGATAGTTCTGATGGTCATCATCCAAGTATTTCTTTGACTGAAATGAAGCAAAGACAGGACAAGTCTATGCTTCGAGGGCTTCTGGGTGGAATCTGAGACTGAAGTCTTTCCGTGTCTGACTCACATCCGTTGCAACCAGCAGGGAACCCTGGGGGAGTGAGCGAGAGAGAAAGATAAAGACTGACATCAATGGGAAAGTCTCATCTAGATCAACATCTCTTATGGCACAAAGGTACTGCTAACAATGGGGATGATGAAGAAGACAACAATGATGGTGATGATAACAGTGTTGACAGTGATGATCACAATCTTGACGATAATGACTGTGTCTAAGAAAATAACAATAAACATAAACTATTGTTATGATGATTATAACAACATTGATGAAAATGATGAAGAAAAGAATGAAGATAAAGATCCTGGAAGAGAGGAATATAGAGGATGAAAATCATAACGATGATAATGAAGATAACTATTATGAGGAAGTCGATAAAAAAAGGAAAGCAATAATAATGAGACAATTATAACAATGATTATGACACCTTACATTTAAAAGCTGCAGGCTCGTGTACTCGAACTTGATGTCCCCAGATACTGGCAGGTCGAAGCCTTTCTTGCCGAAGTCTAGGAGGGAGAAACATGAAAAAAATTGCAACGTTTGAGTTCCAAATCCTAGTCTGCCATTGTTCACAGACATTTTATGACAGGAAGTCTGATCACACCTGCAGTAAGGCTAGTTAGCGACAGTTAATAAAATTTGTTTGTTGAAATCTGAGTTAAAGAGAAGAACATTCATTCCACAATGATAATATCTGTTGACTAAGAATGCGACAGATGGACAGAAACATAAAAAAATTATTAACAAAGATGTAAAACCTATCAGCAGTATCCTCCAACCAATCACTTGCTATTTGGGCAATTGATTGAGAATGATGTGAACTCAAAAGATGGCAAAGTTGTCTCTTTCGGGCGCTCATTCACTGTAATATATTCAATATACCTTCATTTTCTATGCACCAAGATAAAAAATTGTATCTCTCTCTCTAGCCCTTTTTAACTCCCAGGGAGGCATAGGCCATCAACAACATTTCTCCAGCAAAGCCTGTCCTGAGCATCCTTTTCTAGCTGTTTCCATGATGTCTCCGCCATTTCGATTTCCGCTTGTACAGCTTGGAAGGATGGCTCAGGACAGAGATAAATGGAAGGAGCTTGTATGTGGCCTATACCCTGCCAGGGGTGAAAGGCATTGATGATGATGATGATGTCTTACTTTACTGGCCTTTGGCTTGTTCTTTCCCACAGTTGAGCATTTGTGACTCGATCGTACCATTTGATCCCCACTATCCTTCTTAGGCATCCATTTATGAAGCTCTGCAGTTTCCTTGCTGCTGACGCTGTGAACCTCCATGTCTCTGAACCATACAGTAGAACAGTCTTCACGTTTGTTTTGAAGATCCTCAGCTTGGTGTTCAATCCCAGTTCCTTAGACATCCATATATTCCTGAGGATGATGAATGCTGCTCTTTCCTTTTGGATTCTGACCTTGATGTCTTTGTCTGTTCCCCCTGCCTTATTGATGACACTTTCCAGGTAGGTGAAAAATTCAACATCCGCCAATGGTGCCCCTTGCAGTGTGATAGGAACATCGGCTGCATTCATTTGAAGAACTTTCGTTTTATCCATGTGAATATGGAGTCCAACACTACGGGAGAAGGTCCTGAGGCGATCTGTCTTCTGTTGAATCTGGGCTCGACCGTGAGAAAGAAGTGCCAAATCGTCGGCAAAGTCCAAGTCTTTCAACTGACTGGAAAGGGTCAATTGTATGTCACCGCGTTGTCCCGATGTTGTCTGTCTCATTATCCAATCCACTGTTAATAAAAGGAGAAAAGGCAATAGCAGGCATCCCTGTCTCACTCCTGTTTTTCACTTCAAACGAGTCTGTCCACTGCCCTCCAAGTAAGACACTGCAGCTCATTTCCTCATATATCTTCTTGATCAATCTCACGAACTTATCAGGTATTACGTAGTGGTGAATGAGCTTCCATATTGAGTCCCTATCAATGCTGTCAAAAGTGTTCTCGTAGTCACCAAAGTTAACATACAGGGAAGAGTTCCACTCTGTGGACTGCTCCACTATTATCCTCAAAGTTGCAACCTGATCTGTACATTATCTCTTTTTACGACATCCTGCTTGCTCCTCTCTTAGTTTTACATCCATGGCTTCTTTCAGTCTTTCCAGTATGGTGCGACTTAAAATCTTCCCAGGAATGGACAGGAGCATGATTCCTCTGTAGTTTTTACACTCATGTAGGTCTCCTTTCTTGGGTAATTTCACAAGCAATCCCTCTCTCCAATCCAGTGGAAATTCTTCGCTGTCCCATATCTTGCCAATGATTCCATGGATAATCCCAGCCGCAGTGTCGATATCCGCCATGAGAACTTCTGGGGAAATTTTATCTACGCCAGCCGCCTTGCCTGCTTTCTGGTGTCTTATCGCCTCCTTGATCTCCTCTAAACAGGGCTTTTCTTCACTCACCCCCAGACCAATCTCTGCTGGTGGAATGTCAAACTGTTGTTTTTCTGGCCTTGGTCTGTTAAGTAGCTCTTTGAAATGTTCCTTTCAGCGTTCTTTCTGTTTGTCTGAATTTGTGAGAAGCTTTTCTTTTTTATCCTTAACTGGCACATCTACGTTCCTGTATCTGCCTGCAAGTTTCTTGGTGGTTTCATACAGTCCTCTCATATTTCCTTTCCCTGCTGCTTCCTCTGCCTCGCGTGCCAGGTCATCTACATAGTTTCTTTTATCTTTCCGTAAGTTGACTTTTACATCCTTCATTACTTTGGTGTATTCTTCTTGGGCCTTTGCTTTGGCAGCTCTTGTCTTGCTCCTGTTTACCTGATCCTTTTTCTTTTTCCAGTCCTCTATCTTCCTCAGAGTGGTGGCAGATATCCAAGGCTAGTGCTCACGTTTCCGTTTCCCCGGTACCTCTTGACACACAGTGGTCCAGCCTTCTTTTATTGCCTCCCATTTTTCGTCCACACTGCTATCCTCATCTAGTGTTTCCAACACTTGGAACCTGTCCTTAACTGCTACATTAAACTCCTCTCTTGACGATGGCTCTCTCAGAAATTCTACGTTTTACCGGCACCTATGACTGACAATCACTTGTCTTTGCTTTAGTTTTAGTCGGATTGTTGAAATGAGCAGGTTATGGTCAGAAGCTACATCAGCACCCCTGTAAACTCTAACATCCCTTATTGATCTCCTGAATTTCTTGTTGATACATATGTGGTCAATCTGGTTTTCAGTTTGTTGGTTTGAAGACACCCATGTGGCTTTGTGTATTTGTTTATGTGGGAAAACAGTTCCTCCTATCATGAGCCCATTTGTTGCACATATTTCCACAAATAGTTCTCAATTCTCGTTTCCCCATGATTTCCTCAAAGCCTAAATTGTCACTGCCAACCTTAGCATTGAAGTCTCCCATTACAACCAAGATTTCTTTCCTTCTAACCTGATCAATAGTATTTTGTAGCATTTTGTAGAAAGTCTCTTTCACATCTTGGTCCTTATCATTGGTGGGGGCAAATCCCTGGATAACATGAAGGTTGATGTCTTTCTACTGTAAACGGAATTCGGCTGATATTAGTTGCAGACCCTCTGCTTTCCATCCTATCAAACCCCGCTTGGCCTGTGTTGATAACAGAATACCTACTTCTTCTGTATGTGGCGAGTTTTCCTCCAGATGTCCAAAGTAGAGAATTGTTTCCCCTGAAGCAAGTTGGCACTCTCCTGCATTCGTCCATCTATCCAGTTGGTAGGCCTCCATCTCTCTTGCAACCTGCAATGCCTTCCCTGTCTCGTACATTGTATGAACATTCCAGGTGCCAAGTCTGGTGGTTCTTCTGGTCGACAGGAGGTTTCTCGGCTTGGTGGCTTCCTTTCGACTTCACCACCCTGCGTCATTCTACACTCCATATTCTCTCCTCTCTTCAGTGATGAAGGTCCTCCATCTTCCAGAACTGGCAGTCGTGTTGTTTTTGCTGTTGATATTTTTGTAGCTGCTTTTTTGTTTTAACCCTTTGCCCAACTGACCTCAGTCGCCTTCAATGACATGCGCGGTACGGACACAGTGGTCCTGTTCTTTGCTCCCCAGTCTCTGTGTCAATGTGGTAGTTATTGTTAGGATGTTCACATGTACAAACAGAAAGATTGCTCAGAAAGCAATGATTAAAAAAAACAACTTTTATAGCTTTGAGGACTACACTGCAGCTGCTGCTGCTGCTGCTGATGATGATGATGATGATGATGATGGTGATGATGATGACGATGACGGATGATGATGATGATGATGATGATGATGATGATGATGATGATGATGCTGATGATGATGATGATGCTGATGATAATGATGATGATATTCCTCAACCCTTATGTTTGAACAAAAAAAAAGGAATCTTGGTCATCAATAGGTGTCCAGTTATACATACATATATTCGTGTACGTTGTATCTTTATACACTTGGCCTATGTCTGCCATGACACTTAACATTACAGGGCTATTCCACAGCAACTGCCAAAACATTTGGACTATACTTTCTTACAATGACAACACTAATTCAAGATCAATTAATTTATTTCAACTTTAAATGACCAAATCATTCGAAACACAATTTTAAAAATCATATTAAATGCAGTCTCTTGAAAAAAAAAGTATGTTATGCAAATTCTGCAACGTGTTTAGTTTTGGTAACAACTGATGGGACAGAAAAAACACCTCATTTGTCCCGTCAGTTACCGTGGAATAGCCCTACAGTCAAAGAGCCCTCCATGGTGGAACGTAGCCGTCTGCAAACGAAATTTTTTCACGCTGAAAGAACGAACCATGAGTGCCAATGGCTGTTTCAGATCTGGCACATGAAGAATAAGAAAACATTTCCTAAGAGACCTGTCTTAATTCTACAATAGCTCACACAAACTCCAGAAATGGACTATATCCAAGCACATTTAGGCAAGCAAACTACTCAAATGTCCTCACCATTCAACATGGGAATGACCACCTGATCCATAGCAAAGTTCAGGATGATGTTCAGGGATCGCGGCTAGGGAAACAAGAACGAGAATTGCGTTGAACATACTGACATGCAAGAGGAGACCAAAACGGAAAAAAACCCTGATCAGTCATAAACTTGAAATTATTGAATTGGAATCTTCAGCATGTGTATAGGGTTCCATAGTCTACTCTCAAAACAATCAAATGAAACAAAAAGCTAGGTCCTGAGTTAGAGACCCTTCATATAAGAGGGTAATTAGAAAATTGATTAAAGTCCAAAGTGTATAAAACCTAGAATTGGATTTTCTCTTCACTGGAAAATATGACTTAAAATGTTTGTCCACTGCGGTCGCATGCGTATGCACCCCCCCTCCCCCCACAACACACACACGCACACACACAAGTAGAAACTTAACATTTCAGTATTACAATGCAATGTGCTTTCTTCCTTTACACAGATTGATTTAGAGTCAATAAGATTTGAGAAAACCTCAAAGAATAACTTAAATTCATGCTTGAGGGGGTAATGAATTTGTGTGTGGGGTTGGTGGGGATAACATACTAAACTTTATAGGTCGAGCTTTTAAAAGAAAAACCGGCCTCTGCTATCTCTATCTGTTATCCAACTTTTTCGGAGAATTGGATGATAGTCGCTGGAAAAATATTTTTACCTAATGATACCTCTGGCCATTACCTGCCTTGTTCTAGGATGATCAACCCAACATGGAGTGGCTTCCCTCCCCACAAAAACAGTCAGCGACACTCTTTCAACATATGACAGAGAAAAACTCCAAGCAGTGAGTTTGCAAATCAGTTACTTACATTCAGATGTCCCACATTGGATTTGAGGATGCCAACATCGAAGCTAAGAAGAAAAAAAAAATCACAAGCACCCTGAATGTATAACAGACAAATAAGCTCTTTTTAGCACGTTTAGAACACACATCAATTTCGCATATTCTCCCTATAAATTGTATCCATAACAACCTTCCACAAGTAATTTTTATTAAAAAATATTCCCTCTCCTTCTTTTTCCACTTTCATTAGATTTTCTCTCTCTCTTTCTCTCTTTCTCTCTCTCTCCCTCTCTCTTTCTCCCCCTCTGTCTGTCTGTCTGTCTGTCTGTCTGTCTGTCTGTCTGTCTGTCTGTCTGTCTCTCTCTCTCTCTCTCTTCTCCACAAAAGCACCACAAACTCTCTCTTTCCTTCTCTGCCTCTTCATCATATGCATTCACTGTAATACACAAAAGTAAAAAGTGTGCATGAAAACCCCCCCCAGAATAAATTAAACACTCATGCAGTAATAGGTCACAGGTCATACTTGTAATCAACAATCTTGCCAGAGAGTCGTTGGTCTACGATGCTTGCATTAACAGTCAGTCCAACAGTCTGAAATACATTGTGAAATACACTCATTACTGATCAAATCATTTCTAACACTCATCGGGGGCTCTCATGGTTTAGAGGTATGGTGTTTGCCTCTCATTCAATAAGTTCTGGGTTCAAAACCTGACAACAACGTAAAATTTTCTTCTCTGAAATTTCCTCCTTTCACCTCGTCCTTTCCTGCTCTCTAACCATGTTGTGTCGTCTGCTTGTGTCTTCCCTTTCTGCTCCCTCCCTCACCCCCTTAACCCCCTCCCTGACTCTTTCTACTGCTACTCCTTGGTTTCTTCTTACTAAGCTTTTCAGCCACACCCCTGATCTTAGGGTAGGTAAGATCTAACATGCAGCCTTCTCAGAAAAAAATAGAATCACGGAGATCTCGTGTGCAAGCCGTGTGCGTTAAAGATCCCTTGGTGGTTCTAAAATCCATTGTTTTTGACAATGGCAATGTTTATTCATCTCACAGGGAGGAATTTGTCTTGGCCGTTTACAACGGCAGTGGATGTTACATAGGTTACGTGCACTCACGCATACACACAACAAGATAGGACATTAGTTAATACATGTTTTCCAGCTGATCTCTCTCTCTCTCTCTCTCTCTC
>NW_004798505.1:103190-119210 GCF_000002075.1 Aplysia californica | reverse complement strand
TCTCTCTCTCTCTCACTTCAGTTTGTACGAATAAATTCCTATATCAGTCTGTTCTTCCTTTTTTGGAAATATACCGTTTACTGCCGGCAGAAAATTAAAATCCCGATGTCAGTGGGTGGCTATGGTAACTTAGTGTTATTTCCGCCTTCTTTAGAAAGTTTGTCTAGTGAAGAGATTCAAAGTTATTAAGGTCTCTACCAATTGTTCTTTTAAAAGGTAATAAAAAGTGTTGAGCCCAATATAAGAAAATTCAATAAAAATTGCCTATGAGCGGGAAAAAGTTGATGACACTGAATTCTTCCCAGGAAATTCAGAGCATTTTGGAATATTATATAATCTGCCAGGGTACTATAATCATTGTGACTCTAACAGCTACATTTCACTAGAAACAGATGAGGACTAGAGGTACAGTGAAAACGAGAAGAACAAAACCTGTAGAGAGTTCATCAGCAACCCTCAATGCCTTTGAATTGAAAACCAAGATTTCATTTTGTCCCAAACTGGAAAAAAAAGTTTAAACCATGGCTTCTGTCCAAATTATCCAGTCTCAGTAATGTTTCTGAATATTCACTGAACATTGAGGTATCAATAGTAAAGTAGGATAGAAAGATATGGAACATTTTCAATTATAAACTAAATCTTCAAATAAGTTGATTTGATCCAGATTTGAATAAATCAGGGTTTTTTTTTTTTACTAAAGCAACAGCCTAGTACCAGCACATCAAGAACAGGGATGAAACATAACTGTACCATATTCATCCTGAGTAGGAAGACGGAAGTCTTGTTGGCTTCTGTAGCATACACATCCACATTGCCCTGAGCAGAGAGGACCACTGCCTTTGGAGTGATGGAAATAGCTGGCGTAGCAGTTGACACTGCATGCACACTCACCACTGAGTTGGGGAACTGCTTGCCGATCTGAGTGATAAGGGAAAAAAAAGTAAAATGTCTCTGAGCCGAGGTTGTACCCGAGATTTGTGGCGTCGGTGGCCTAGTGGTTAGGCTCTCGGACTCGCAACCGTAAGGTCGTGGGTTCGAATCCCGTCAGGGACCCGACGTTGTGTCCTTGGGAAAGGCACTTTACACGAATTTTCCTCACTTCACCCAGGTGGGAATGGGTACCCGGCTATAGACAGCGAAAGATCTTGTCAGTTTGTTAGTGTTTGAGCGCTTAATCAGCTGCTTGCACTGTATGCTTCCCGGGAAGCTGAGAATGTTTCGGAATGTTCTATGGTCTGCTGGGGTAATAATATAGTGTAAAGCGCATAGAGCCTGCTGTTGAGCGGGGATATGCGCTATACAAATGCTATTTATTTATTATTTATTATTATTATTATTATTTGTAAGAAGAACAAACAGCTGTTTTCTTTTCATGATAACTGGTGCACTCTACATCTCAGAGACATGTTTTCAATTATGCTGAGAAAGAATCATCTTGTGAGGGTGTTACCACCCAACTTACTTGCGGTATCACTATCCTCTCAACACTGCTCACACATCAGGGACCATATTATTTCACATACAAGAACATGTGTGTCATGACTCGTTAGAATCAGGAGTTCTTCAATTTTTGGGCTTGTAGAACTATTAGTATCATCTTAAATCTTGTCGTTTGTCTTTCTTTTGATGAAAAAATACCCATTTATCTTGAATAAAAGTGGAGATATTTGCCATTGAACGAGGTGGGGTCGCCTGGTTTCAGAGGTAAAGCTAGCAAGAAAATGGCTGCCAAAAGTTGGTGATTTTCACAGCATGAGTCTTTAGAAACTTAAAATTTACATTTTTGGCGCCATTAATCAATGTTTTTCAGTAAAATCCACACAGAATCATGTTCTTTAATGGACACAAAAGGTGTTGAGTCAAAAAACAAAAATTCAACCAAATTGCCAAACCTGCAGGAAAATGCCAGTTTCTTCAGTTTCATTATTTTGAAGAGCCCCTGATTTCACAACAATGCCTCACACACATGGATTTCACTACTGGTTCCTCAGATAGTGTGTTGCCTCCTGACAAAGGGTACTGCACTCTATTTTTCTCTCTTCCTCAAGCTGCAAATGGAAACTTCGCAGTCAATTTGGCAGTCGGTTTGGACACAATATGAAAAAGACACTGATGTATGTCTAACAGGTTGAAAAGCCGAATTTCCTTTGGGGGGAATGTGATGAAGAAATTGGAATGAACCGATAAGCCCGGGAAGCTATTGTGAAGTTAAGAGAACAAATCTCGGGGATGCACAACTGTCAAAAAAGGACTTCAAGTTTTTATGAGTGCAAAAACTTTTCAACGTTTCACCACTCACCTGAGGGATGAGTTTCCCGATGCACATCCCTTTACTGCAGGTTGTGTTGAGCAAGGAACGGTTTCCCGGAGGAAGCTGAAACAAACATGATAATTATAGGGGATTCATCCTTCTTTTATTATTCCACTATACTTATAGGGGATTCATCCTTCTTTTATAATCCCATACCCGAGTGGGACAGAATAGTATTATGAGCAACATCTTCTGATGACAAAGGCAGAAAACGGGCTTTAAAAAACTAAGTAAAAAGCTACCCTTCCTCACCCCCACCCTCTAAGATTTCAATATCATACACTGACACCCTAAAAAAGCTTCTTCCACAACTAATATCCAAGATGTTCAGAGAGAGAATCTTCTCTCATATCCAATACCCGACACTCTCTAGAGATCTCTCCCACACCGATATCCCAGACACTTTTTCAAGAACTCTCCTACACCTAATATCCCACACACTCTCTAGAGAGATCTCCAATATCCAACATCCCACACACTCTCAAGAGACCCCTCCCACACCCAGTGTCCCACACACTCTCAAGAGACCCCTCCCACACCCTATGTCCCACACACTCTCAAGAGACCCCTCCCACACCCGGTGTCCCACACACTCTCAAGAGACCCCTCCCACACTCAGAGTTCCACACACTCTCAAGAGACCCCTCCCACACCCAGTGTCCCACACACTCTCAAGAGACCCCTCCCACAGCCAATGTCCCACACACTCTCAAGAGACCCCTCCGACAGCCAATGTCCCACACACTCTCAAGAAACCCCTCCCACACCCAGTGTCCCACACACTCTCAAGAGACCCCTCCCACACCCAAGGTCCCACACACTCTCAAGAGACCCCTCCCACACCCAGAGTCCCACACACTCTCAAGAGATCTCTCCCACACCCCAGTTCTCCAAAGCCACATTCTATAATCACTGACATATATGATATAATTAAAAGTTCATCAGTCAAAGTCTGATGATGACCAGTGCATCTGCAGAGGAGAACATTTCTCAGCGAAAAAGAAAAACTAAAAGTTAAGGTGACTTGTGACTTCTGTTTAGTTTTAATCAGAGTTTTACAGCACTTGCAACACAATACCATTCAGAAAGTCCAGCGGAAACATTGCAAGACAGTCGCTGCAATGGAACCCACAGGGAGCACGAGGCAGGGGTAGGCCACGGGAAACAGGGAGGAGATGTGTGGAAAGGGACATGAGAGAGATGAAGCTCACTTGGAACGAGCTTGGAAGGAAGGCCCAGGACAGAGATAAATGGAAGGAGTTTGTCTGTGGCCTATACCCTGCCAATATAAAAGTGATGAAGATTAGTAGAGGCATTACAATAGTGAAACAAATACAAAAAAAGAAGGAGAAGAGATCAGAACCATAGCTGTTTGATAAGAAAGAAGAAGCAAACCACACCAGAGCACCTGCTAATCATCCACCTTGTGACTTCTGCTATGATCAATGAAAGACATTCGACAACACAACACAGTTTCAGCTGAAAGATAAAGTGTTTAGCAAGAGGATAAAACCCCCCCCAAAAAAGTTTTTGGTGCTGTTCCTGTGCTGTTCTGGACAGTGAAATTTTTTTTTACTCTGCTAAGGCACTCTTATAAAGCTATAAATACAGAAAAAAATGTCCACCATTTGGGACAATCTAACCTGTGCTTTAATACAGGCATAGGTATTTGGAAATATGCAAAGAAATGTTTCAACAAAGTGAAGGACCCTGGTTCAAGCCCCTAGTTTGGCTTTTTTAGATTTGATATGTCTGGATACTTTTCCAAACTCTTCACCGACTTGACTGTTTTATCCAAGGTCAACATTACCTAATTCGGAGGTCCTGCATCTCCAATGATCTGACAGTGTTAACAAATGAGTTGAATTCATTTCACACCAATTGGTAATTGTTTACAGTGTTTAACATCCTTTTCAACAAAAAATGTTTTTTTTTGAGAACCACCTAAATGAAATGCCTTTTTTTATGTTGGAATTTTTACACCCTCATCAACATGATCTGGGTCATTTAGAAGAAGGGCTTCTGATCTTGCCTGCCAGGGCCAACCCAGGCTGAGAGGGATACAACATCCCAGCAGAAAGACTGAGATACTCTATAAGAATTTCTCCCTACTGAAGAATCAATTATCAATTTCGGGTGTCCTGCATGCGACAGTAAAGCACCTTACTGTTACACCACAGTATGAAATATTTGATAACTGTTATGAAAACAGAATAAGAAAGATTACGATTCCACTAATTTTCACTCAAAATATCTACCACAAAACATTGAAAACACTCACATCTTGAGCTGTCAGGTTCCGTACAAGATAGTTGTGAGTCTGAGCAGCGTAGGCATAAGTGTTGGCAGTGTACTCTGTCAGCCATACGTACATCATTTTGCTCACATCAGCCAGTTCCGGGATCGGCTTTGTTGTAAACGGTGCTTCCTTCATGTCCTCCTTCCAGTAGACTTCCCCCTAAGGAAAGTTTATTTGTACCTTGGTGATAGACTACGTCCTTTGGTGTAACTGGACATGAAATACAAACTATGCAGATAGATGGAAAACAAAACAAACTCATAATTGGCCCCCCCATGATTCAACATTACAGCAGGCTGTTAAAATGAACTAAATTCAGACCGCAAATTTTTACAGGAGAGAGAAAAAACCTTTTGTTCACTTTTTCTATCAATTGTACCTATACTATGTATTTTTTCTTGCTTATTTTTCAATGTTAAGAATATAAGATTTCGACAAAATTTCTTTAACACATGCAACTGATACCACAGATTAAGAAAATGCGATAATTTAAAAAAAAATTCAAGTTTACTACATTTTAACAGCTGGCTGATGATCTATAGTAAATATGAGAATGCCAAAAAATCCCAGCTCTACTTCACAAGTTTAACTTTTTTGCTGATTTTTGTTAGAAATAGAGACATTCAAGACAAGGCTATGATGGTGAATCTTTGCAATCTTCTGTCTGTCATGTACAGCTTCCTAAAGCTTTCTTTCCAAGCAAAAGTGATCAGTACAAAAACTTTTTTCATATAACTGTATGTACCAGTTGGTATGACCTCACAAAGGTCTCAAGTGGTAAACAACATACAGTTTAGCACACACAAAGCAAAATCTGACCCAAGTATAATATCGTGATATAATCTGACTCATGTATAAAATGATATCATCATAATCAAACCAAACCCAGTTCTGACCTTGTGCTGTGTCTCAAAGATGCTTGCGCTAATCGTCGGAGCAGCCACCAGGCGGTAGTCCAGCAGGAATTTGTGGGCCATCTCCACTGTCACTGGGGACCACAACAAAGTGAGAATTTATAGGTTTAATACTGATAAGAGTTGCTTCAACAGAGTGGACATTTACAGTTCTATATCTTTATAAGTTGACCGGCAGTGGAAGCAGTGAACATCTTTCAAGCACATCAGAAGTAAAAACTAAGCACATCTTTACCGATATATTAGGAGTTGAAATTGTAGACATGGTCATAAGCAGATCAAAAGTTGAAATTACAAACATCTTTACATGTAGCTGAATAGACAAAACTGGAAACATAATATTTTTCAAACAGGTAACAGTTTAAAAGTGGAAACATCTTATTAAGTAGCTTACATCAAAAGCTGAAACTGGAAACATCTTTATAGGGAGAATGGGGTCATCAATTGCTAACATCTTTTCATATAGATCAGAAGTTAAAACTGCTAACATCTTTTCAAGTGGATTGGAATTTGAAACTGGAAATATCTTAACAAGCAGATAAGGTGTTTGAACCAAGTGACATCTTGCTGTGCAAGTAGATCAGAAGTAGGTCAAAATAAAAACGGGAAAAATCCATGGAATGTCCCCTTTCTGACACACTCACAGCTAAGCTAAAGTTCTAGATAGCGACAACAGAAATGGAAAGACAGTAGCACACAAGAGAAAAGCTCCAAAAAACCCAGAAGAATATGAGGAGAACATTTTATTCTGATTAATTGAGGTTTTGTTCGATACTATGCGACTGATTCATTCATTATAGTCAATGCCTTTCTCACCCTGGATCTAGGTATAGGCCACAAACAAACACTTTCCACATTTCTCTATTCCAGGCTAGCCTCTTGATAAACTCCTCTTTCTCCTAAGATTGAAAAATCAGACGTGTTTGCATGTGTTTCTGTAACTTTTAAAATGTTTACTGTGTTGGGTTGTTGACCCTCCACCAACTGGCTCTTTTCGGGAGGTTAAAACTACATACCTACACTTCATTAGTCACCACTTATGACAATCAGTAACATGACACTTGTTATTCTTCGCTCCCCTATAGTTAAACTATGGACCCCCCACCCCCACCTTGCAATGATATACTGATTGAGTGTACTTATATTAGTCCCCTATCAAGACAATCTAGATAATTTATGTGGTGGACTGGTTCAAGCCTGCATGTCTTGGCCCACCCGAGGTGAGAGATACACAGCATCCCAACAGACAGATGGATGTACTAAAATAAATAACATATCTATGTGTGAATTGAGCTCCTGTCTTTTGCGTGTAAAGGCAAAGAGCCTAACCACTACACACCAGCTGTACTATGTCTTCAGGAGATTTGAACAACACTTCTCCACATTACTGTATCTCAAAGTTTTTAACTTTCTTTATATTTTCTGTAACATCAATTAGAAAAAGAGAACATCTTTGTAATCATGCTATTCCTCAAGAGGAGGAAACAGCAATAGTTTTAGTTTTAGTAATAGTTTTATGGCACTTACAAAACAATAAAGTCATATAAGTGCCGAAGATTAGAGATATTACAAGAGTGTAACAAACACAACAAAGGAGGAGAGATAAGGACGATAGACGTTTGATAGAAAAGAAGGAGCAAACCACACCAGAGCACCCATCAACCACCCATGGGAACAGTAACACTTCAGATGAATTTATCTCAATGGTAGCACTAAAGAGATGGTCAGGCACCAACAAATGATGACTTACAAAACCTCACCTTTTAGTTTGGCCAGCTTCGCTTCTCCATCTTCATTGACCTCTTTACTGACTAATTTACAGATCTGTGGACACAGTCATAGAATTCAGCTTTAGTTTACGACCAGCATGCCTACGTGCACATGTGAAAGCAGCCCAAACATTGTTAATGATAAAAACTGACATGGTAGTAGTTCCTAACAAGGTAAACAGTTTTAGATATTATTATGCCGTCCTTTAAATTTTTCCCATATCTCAAGCAGATCTAAAGGAATGAGAGATTTTTAAAGATATGATATAAAGCAATGCATTGCAAAAAATCATGCCAAAATTTTTATAGTTTTAGTTTTAGTAAGTTTTAATGGTACTTGCAACACAAGGACAAATATATAATATAAGTGCTGAAGATTAGAGGGGTTACAAGAGAGTAAAATACAAAGAAAAGAAGGAGGAGAGATATAGGTGATAGGTGTTTGAAAGGAAAGAAGGAGCAAACCATACCAGAGCACCCACAATCTAAAGCTTCAGGTTTGTAAGATGTTGTCGTTGTTGTTAGCGATCCAGTAGCATCTGAGCGTTAACTCTTCTGCATGATGCCGTTCTGTAATAGCTGCATGTCATGTTCGTTTTAATTATTGTCTTGAGGAGTACAGGCAGTTAGATGTGTGGGGTAGCTTGGGAAGAAAACATCCCCTTAAATCAGTTAGTTTTCTACAGAAGAACAGATGATGTTCCACTGTCTCTGAGGGGTAGTCACATAGTGGGCCGGCAGAGGTTTGTAAGATAAGCAAGATAAGTTGGTAAAAAAAAGATTGACTAGGCAAGACAAGACAATGCAATAAAAGACAAGACAAGACAAGACAAGCCTATCAAAGTCTTACTGACATTAAAACTAAAAAGGAGAAACGGAAAGAGATTACATTTTTGCAAGGATTACATTTTGGTTCTCAAACGATTTTCCCACATATCTTGAGCTCTGGAATGAAACTTGGTCTGCCAACATTGGGGTCATTTTCCCTGGCACGTACACATATGTAAAGATGAGGTGCCCATCTGCAGCAGCCAGACAACATGATCAGGTTGTTAGTGAAATCACAACCATAATCCCCTTCCCCTGCCTGTTTTAGTAAGAGTTTTAGGGCACTTGCACCATAAACAGGTCATATAGGTGCCGAAGATTAGAGGTGTTACTAGAAGAGTCATCATCATCCAGTGCCAGATCTGCAACAGACATTGGCGATCATGGTTTTCCATTCATTCCTTTGCTCGGATGCTCTCAAAAAAGTTACATTTCCCTGATCTTTCCTTGTTACCCATTTGTTTAGGTCCCGAAGTATGTTGTTCTGGGCCAACCCCTGCCTCGCTTGCCCTCAATTTTGCCAGTGAGAGCTAGATGTTCAAGACCCTTATGTCTATTCAGGTGTCCCAAAAACTGCATTTGTCGTTTCTTGATTGTTTTTAACATTGAGGGTCCCACGCGGGCTTCATCAAGCACCACCTCATTTGATTTCTTTTCCTTCCACGATACTCTTAGCAGTCTCCTAAGAAACCACATTTCTGTTGCTTCCATTTTATTTTCACTGTCTTTAATGATTGTCCAGCATTCATAGCCATATAGAAGGGTTGACCAAACATAGCATTTCAGGACTTTCATTTTGGTGTTCATTGAGATGTTTCTATTTTTCAGGATTGGGCTCATTTTATTGAAACTAGCCTTAGCCATTGTAGTACTCCTTTTTATTTCTGAGGAACATTTGGCATCAGATGTTATCATATATCCAAGATATTTAAACAGTTGGATGTGTTTGATCTTTTCACCTTTGCTAATGAGATTACAACTAGGATTTGCTTCTTTTTTGGATATTACCATGCATTCCGTTTTCTTTACATTCAACAATAATCCTTTTACGTTCACTCTGTTACAACAGTATCTAGAAGCAATTGAAGGTCCTTTTCGGAGCCTGCTATTAAAACTGTGTCATCTGCATACCTGATGTTATTAATATTTTCTCCATTTACTTTGAGGCCTGGACATTCTTCTATGTTTCTAAGGATTGTTTCACTGTACATGTTAAAGAGGTCTGGAGACATAACACATCCTTACCTCACTCCTCGCCTAATCTGCTTATATTCACTGTATTCTCCATTAATCCGTACAGCAGCGTTTTGGTCCCGGTACAAATTTCTGATAATTCTTAGATCTTTTCCATCTATGTCTAGCTTTTCCAGTATTTTAAATAGCTCATCATGTCCAACTTTATCAAACGCCTTTGAATAATCTATGAAGCATAAATACAGATCTTTCTGCGCTTCAATGCATCTTTCCATTAACATTGTTAAGGTGAAT
This sequence comes from Aplysia californica, assembly GCF_000002075.1. Classification (NCBI taxonomy): domain Eukaryota; kingdom Metazoa; phylum Mollusca; class Gastropoda; order Aplysiida; family Aplysiidae; genus Aplysia; species Aplysia californica. Next base: position 109,601 of record NW_004798505.1, on the reverse strand, counting down.
ATAGCATTTCTGGTGCCCTTGCCAGGAACAAAGCCGAATTGCGTTTTAGATATCTCTGGTCTTTCACTTTTTCTCAATCTTCCCATTATTACTCGCAGCAATATTTTTGTAAACCATCACACTCAGTGGCACCTGGTGTTTTAGGTAAAGCTATAAAAACTGACTTCATCATATCTTCTGGGATCTCACCGCTGTCATTAATAGCATTTAGGAGCTTTGTGGTTATTTCAGTGCCTAGATCTTCAAGCGCGACAATCACTTCAACTGGAATATTATCTGGCCCTGTGGCTTTTCCTTGTTTCATTTTCCTAATGGCAGCTTGTACTTCTGCTATCAGTATTGGTGGTCCATTTATTTCATTCTTTTTTACCAGTTTTTCTCCTCTATTATCTTTGAAAAGTTCTTCTATGTATGCTGACCATCTATTTAAGACATCCTCGTTGTCCATTAAAATATCCCCTCCCTTTGATCTTATGCATCCTGTATTTGAGCATCCTTTTATCCCACTTCTTTGATTTTGGAATGCATGCATTTGCTGTCTTTGTTTTGGTTCTTCTCTGTTGACACTGATCATTTACCCATGTTTCTTTTGCTTCGTTGCATTTTTTCTTTATTTCCCTGTTTAAGATGTTTTACTTTTCCACATTTGATTTTGCCTTTCTTTTCTCTTCCATTAGTTTTAATATATCGTGGGTCATCCATTTTTTATTAGCTTTTTTAGCTTTTGGGGGGATATTTTCTTCTACAGCTTCCATTATTGAGTCTTTCATTTTCCTCCATAGTTCTTCCGAAGAGTAAGATACATAAAAAAAGGAGGAGAGATAAGGATGATAGATACTAGATAGGAACGACGGAACAAACAACACCAGAACACCCACCAACCACCCACAGCACTGAAATCAACACCGACAAATCTCATGGTTAATAACAAGTCGCCCACCTGGCCGGGCAGGAGACCCTTGATCTTGTCTTCCACAGTGCCACGGAACAAGTTAAGGATGAAGGCCTGACCTCCATGGAACTTGACATCTATGTCCCTCACATACGCGTTGCATGATGCTGTGGTCATGGACGGCCTGCCCGTTTTGTCCACACCTGAGAAATAATGAAATCAGTCTTTCTATAACAGAAAAGTGCAGAGAACAAAACTCTGGACAGTAGTGCTGGGTGGTACCGGCGAAACCTAGTGCTGAATCTTTCCTGGCTTACTATTATTATTGTTTATATTGCCGCTCATTTATATTATGCAGGTGATTGTAAGCCTACGTGTGTGTGCATGTGTGTGCATGTGTGCCCCGCGCGCGCTGTGTGTGTGTGTGTGTGTGTGTGTGTGTGTGTATGTGTGTGTGTGTATGTGTGTGTGTGTGTGTGTGTGTGTGTGTGTGTGTGTGTGTGTGTGTGTGTGTGTGTGTGTGTGTGTGTGTGTGTGTGTGTGTGTGTGTGTGTGTGTGTGTGTGTGTGTGTGTGTGTGTACACGAGGTGAAATACAAAACCAATGTGCCAGGATCTGGACAATAAAGATGTATCTTATCTTATCCTATCTTATCGTAGATGACTGTTTTATTACAAATTTACCAGAAATGCTCAAATGATCATTGGATTTTAAAATAATAGTATTTTTAGGGGAAACTGGCATTATTCCACAGGTTTGCAATTTTTTTCAAATTTTTGTTTTATTGCTCAACACCTTTTATATCTGTTGAAAAACACATTTCTGTGAAGATTTCAATGAAAAAAGCTGATAAAATGGGGCAAAAAATGTAAATTATTTGTTTCTAAGGTCTCTCAAGCTATGTAAGACACCAGACTTTGGCGGCCATTTTCTCGCTAATTTTACCCCTGAAATCAGGCGACCCCACCTCCTTCAATTGCAAATAACTCGATTTCTATTCAAGATTGATAGATAATTTTTAATCACAAACAAGAAAAATGAACAAGCTTTATAATGGTACTAATAACTCCATATACCCAAAAACTGACGAGCACCTGATTCCACCACGTCATAACACATACACACATCATCAAGACTTGTACTATACAACTGATGAACACACAACATCTCACACACTATCACCAAAAGCACCCTACCACTGACATACAAAGAGCATCTCACACAAAGCCGACGCAAACTGACAATCACTAATGTGGCTTTACCAAAGCTGATGCTGACACTGACACTGGCCCCTTTGACATCCACGCTGACACTGCCACTATCAGAGATTTTGACCCTGGAAATAGAATTATGATAAAGAAATAAAGAAATATTACCATCATTAAATCCCCTTAGCGAAAGATGGTTTACAATGGCATAAACAAACACTCAGTTAATAATTCATTGAGTTGTAACAAAACATGACATCACACCAATACAAACATTTTTGCATTTCGTCTCTATTGCTAGCAATTTAATCCACTTAAGCTCAAAGTTTGAGAATTTTCGATTTTTACACCCTCCCAAGCTCTCTCAAAGATGTACCTTTTAGCACGGTCAAAATGCAGTTTAATGCTATGGTAAAGGCTAAGAATTTCCTTATTTTTCAAAGTTCTGTAGGAACAACATAACAAAGACTCTGTTTTAGTCTCTGGTGTAAAGAGTACCCAAATTGACTAAGAGGGCGGCTTGCGACACCGATGATACATACAATTGCTGGCCACTACTCTGCAGCACCCTGGTTTTGAGTTGAGGCTACCGTATTTTACTCAAATACAAATTTCAATGAAAACCCATCAAAACACCTAAATGCAAAAACATGCTGAATTTATAATTGGAACAAAAGAGTATGAGGAAGACTACAGATTACAGCTCTAGCTTTAATTTTACTGGTTCCATCCTATTAACTGATTTTATAAGTTGCTCAAATTAAATGATATTTCCAAATTTTTTATCAGGAAACGGCTTTCCACAGTTTGTGTAAGAAAATAGCTTTATACAGCTCCTTTAACTTATTCCATGATGGGGAGGGGGGGGAGGGGGGGCTTGCGACTTGCAATAACCTTTGTCACTGTCGTTATCGATCCAGCAACAGCTGTCAACCCGTGGTGGTAAAAGAAGACTGCACCCTTTGGTGCATGGTTGGCAGATGCTCTGGTATAGTTTGCTTCTTCTTTCCTATCAAACATCCATCATCCTTATCTCTCCTCCTTTTAATTGTATGTTACTCTGTAGTATCACCTCTAATCTTTGGCACTTAAACAACCTGTTTATGTGGCAACGGCTGTAAAACTCTTACTAAAACTCAACTAAAGCACCCTGTTAATAAAGTATAGCTAATTTACATAGGTCTCTTTTTATACTGACAAGCATTTTATGTTTGTTCATCATCAGCACAGTCACTGCGAACACCTTGTTTACACTTGGAGGCCATCTTCCATTACAAATTTGTCTGGCTTGAGAAGTATATTCCCCGGTCCATAAAACCTGTCAGTGTGACATACTATTTTTAAAAATCCAAAGAATTCACAGCAACTAACATTAGGAACACTTCTGTATGAGAAAATATAAATGAAGGCTTTTAAATGTAGTCAATGTTCACTTATAAATATTGTCTATCATTCATTTTGTGGATATTAAAGCAAAACAACAACAATTGGAGGATTTTGATAGTCGTAGAACAGGAGTTTTGATTGTTGTAAAAGCAGGGCTCTGAAGGAGGTAAAAAGGGGGTAAAGAATCCTGTAAAACTAGGGTCATGAACATTGTTAAAGAGGAAATCAGATTATCATAAAAGTAAGGTCCAAAATACTGTGAAGTTAGAGTTTTGTACACAATAAAACCAGACACAAAACACCTACATTGACACCATACCAGTTATGTAGTTATGTGCCCACATGATCTAAAAACCCAAATCCAAGCCATGCCGCTCAGGGTGAGCGGTTGCCTCGGTTGACCTACCATCCTTTCTTGTACTTGACCCGCCAGTCAGCCTTCAAGGAAAGGCCAAGGTTTCTCAAGGACCAGATTAAGCCATGGTGAGGCGGGTCCAAGGAAATCTGACTGGTCGGGAGATTGACTCCTTGGTTCTGGATGCTGGACAGATACAAATATACGAAACAAACATGCTTTTTTAGCTAAGGAGCAGACTTAATAGTAATAAAGCTATGAAATTGTTACACGATATAAAACTGAATCAGGACGTAGATTACAGTGATGCCACGTGAACCTACATTTTACTTTACTTCAAACTCGTTGTCCAGAAAATAGAGAATATCATCACAAGCGAGAAATCTCCGCTTTAGGTTGGACAAAGAAGTCTATAACTCTTTTCACAAAATTGAAGTCAAAATGGTCAAATGATACTTTGACACACTTTATTTTATGGTATAGCCTGTACTGGATGGGGGGGGTGCGGCCAGATGAAAGGGTGTTAAAAAATCAATGACTGAAGGAAATAACACAGACTCCTCGCACAGTTCAGCTCAGATAATGTGTGTGAGCCCCTTACCTCTATATTAACCATCCCTTTAGCTCTTACTAACAATGCCCTAACCTCAGTCCACGAACAACCTTTAGAGCAAACACTGTATAGCAAAAATACATGGTTGCCATCATTGGGTGTCAAAGCAATTACGTTCTTTTGTCCTGGAAATTGTACTTTGCGATTAACATCTTCACTTTGTCACAATCATTGTACTTTGTCACAATCATTGCACTTGTCACAACTCTATCTCAGTCACCACACATCATTATAATCATCCTCTTCGGAAACAATAATTAAATGTTGTTACAGCCATCTTACGTTGTCACAATCATCTTACTTTGTCACAACTAAGTCGCAATCACCATATATCATCACAATTATTCTTTTCTGAAACAATCATCTAATGTTGTTAAAAACTATCTTACTCTGTCACAACCATCTTACTTTGTCACAATCATCATCATTATCATCTCATTTAGTCACAATCATCTCACTTTCTCATAATCATCTCTTTCTCATAATCATCTTATTTCGTTACAATCAAATTATTTGATCCCAATCACCATAACGATCATGGATCATCTCACTTTATCAAAATTACAATCACAACCTTCTCACTTTCTTACAATCACCTTTTTTATCACAATCATCTTATTTTGCTACAATCATCTATTTATATCATCTACATTTTGTATCATAATCATCTTACTTTGTCAAAAATCGTAATCACAACTATCGTACGTTGTCACAATCATCAATACAACTATCTTACATTGTCACAATGTCTTACTTGAACAATGACCACTCAAAGTGATGTCCAGAACCAGATTGATTGGGAATCTTTAGGGTTTTAAGTGCCTGGTTCAGTGCTGCTTGGGCCACCGTGTTGGCTGCACAGACAAACAAATGTAAAAATTACATGAGGGAGTAAAATGACCGAATATCATGTACACTGTACAGCATCTGAACAAATTTGTTAAATCTAAAGACAATATACAGTTTTTCCAGACTGCCGTGCTGTGCATATCAAAACAGACCAGATATTGTTTTTTCTTCTTTTCCCCCTGTAATACAATATCATAAATGCAAAACCTATTTCTGATAGAAAGGCTATGCAGGATAGATGTTGGTTAACTTGCCAGTGAGAAGCTAAAATCTTAAAGGTGGACTTAGAGGGTGCATGTAGAGACATCCTTTGGAAACGTTTGGACAAAAACAGTTGAGTGGGATGTGGGGACAGGATGGAGGCCATTCACAGTTTACATATTTCTCATTTTGTATAATTTGTAACAATTAACAAATCATACGAAGAAATGTGAAACTCACCTTTAACAAATTTCCAGCTTTACTATCACTGGGAGAGCAACTTTTAAGTAAACCAGTAAATAAACATTTGAGCTTGTAACAAGGTAACAGCTAGGAGGGACACACAAAAATTGTCCTCATCACATTTTCAATACTAAAAATAAGTATAAATTATGTATAGGCCTACCCTTTTTCAATGGCTGGATTGCCTCTCGTCTTCCATTCATGATAAACAACACAAAAGCAGAATTTATTTGAAACCAGGAATAAGAAATGAGTAAACAACTTATAATTAATGGAAAATCAACCAAGGTACACAATTTTATGACATAAATGTATATGATTTTGGAAAGTGCTGTTTTTATTGTATTGGTTTCTTTTTACATCAAACAGTGAATGTCTTATACATTGCTCAATTGCTTATACCAGACCAATTAGACACTCAAAGGGCATTCAAACAGAAAGTAAAAAGGGGCCAGTGTGTACTAGAACACATTCTTTTTGTGATTTTGATTGGCATCCAATAAGTCCGGGGCACTGAAATTTGTGAAGACCTCGCATCACCCTTTATGACATAACACATCTCTTTTTTTAATTGGGCTTTTAGAACCTCCCACCTTGATAACAAGAATGAAAACCTTACAATGTTTCAAAGTTTGAACATGCAGGCTGTTGTAACTGCAATGTT
>NW_004798505.1:88858-100590 GCF_000002075.1 Aplysia californica | reverse complement strand
AGAGAGAGAGAGAGAGAGAGAGAGAGAGAGAGAGAGAGAGAGAGAGAGAGATTTCTTCTTTGCGTTTCGGTGTTAGACCCTGGGAGAGTAAGAGAGTTATAGCCTGCTGTCTTCAACCTGCAGAGCAACTGATTTTTCCCTATGTGACCTTTTTTTCTACTCAGATTTCTTGCTTTCAGGCACCCACTTTCCGATTTCTTATTTGTGAGGCATCGTGATGAAATCAGGCACTTGTCAAAATAATGAAATCGAAGATATCGACATTTTTTCGCCAATCTGACATTTTTGTCCTCTATTTTTTTGTTTTTTGAGGTGGGGGAGGGGGGGCTCAACAGCTTTTATGTCCATTAAAAAGATATTTCTATGTGGATTTTACAGAAAACCATTGATTAAATACTCAACAAATGTACATTTTCAGTTTCAAGTATTTCAAGATTTGGAAATCAACAAACTTTGACGGCCATTTTCCCGTGTATTTTACCTCTAAAACCAGGCATCCCCGACCTCATTCAATCGCAAATAGCTCAACTTCTATTTAAGACAGATGTTTTCATAGAAACAGGGTCAATTGAACAAGCTTTAAGATAATACCAACAACTCCAGATGCGCAAAAATTGACAAGCGCCTGATTCTACCCCGTCGAAACACATTTTTTGTACTGACTAGAGCATTTTCAGTTTAGGTAAGAATTGACTTTGAATGTTGCCCAGGTGGCAAATGAAGTCTACTCTTATTGATTTTAGGATCTTCAACGTGCGCGACTTGCTAACGGTACCTCGAATTAGAATGTTCGCCTTTATCCGAGAAGGCTAGGTACGTGTTCAATCTTACCTACTCCGAAAGACAGCAGTAGTAATAAGGTGTCAGGCAGTGGTGGGGCGCCATTGGTGCAATTGGTGCAAGCGCTCCACCTAACCCTGGCCTTCTCACCCCCCGCCCCCTTTTCTAATTGTTCTAAACCAGTCAGTGCTCTAAATCTACATTACTACATCTTTGCGATCCGTCACCCGCTGGCTGCGCCAGTGAAGAGACAGATGGCGAGGAGGGTTTATGCTCGTCGCACCGCTTGCGGTAGTGTCTGCTGGGAGCAAGCAAAATCTTTTGCACCAAAGTTATTTTTGTCACTGTAGAGAAATCTAGGCATCGTTCTTCCCACACAAGAAGAAAGGTACATGAAACTGCTCTTCGCAGCACCAGTTCGGTGCAAGCTAAAAATTTGATCCAAGTTTCCGCGAGCCTATCTACTGTAACACTATTAAGTAGAGTCTACGGTAACTCAGTGAAGAATGGGTATCGACACTGTTGTCTCTCTCTATTGTGTAGCAAGTCCTGGTGCTACACGAAGTACAGTAATTAGAAATCTTTAAATCTTCTCAGATTGTGAGCATAGTGAGTTGTTAGTATTGTTTCACTTTATTGCAGCTTTTAAGCGGTTTCATCTAGATCTAGAAACTAGTTCTAAATATCGATAGATGTAGATTATCGGATATCCTGCAGATTCTAACTGACTTTCTCTAGAAATCTTAATAGTAGCTACTAAGCCTGTTGCCCATTTGCTCACTTTCTAATTATGCACCACTTTGTTTGCAACCCACGTGACGCCGCTGGTGTCAGGAATAGCAGCAGAAAAAACTAAAAGGAGGCCGGAGGTTTGGGGTGAGAGGTCAGGTGTATACTAAAAGCAAATGACAAAATATAACTAGAGAATAGGGAAAGAGGGGACAGAAGAACATTTCGGACAAGACAATATTTCGACACTGTAAGGTTTCGAACCCAGGACCTTTTGAATGAGATGCAAACACCCTACCTCTAGACCACGAGAGCGCCTTGTCTGCTAATGAGAGAGAGAGAGAGAGAGAGAGAGAGAGAGAGAGAGAGAGAGAGAGAGAGAGAGAGAGAGAGAGAGAGAGAGAGAGAAGAGAGAGAGAGAGAGAGAGAGAGAGAGAGAGAGAGAGAGAGAGAGAGAGAGAGAAAGAGAGAGAGAGAAGCTAGAAAGAGGGAGAGAGAGAAAGGGAGGAGATTCAAAACAAATAAGCACACACACACACACACACACACACACACACACACACACACACACACACACACACACACACACTCACACACACACACACACACAGACACACACACTCACACATGCGCGCGCTTGCGCTTACAGAACACACACTCACACACAGACTCAAGAGACAGACAAACAGACACACACATACATACATATAATATCTATCTGTCTGTTTGTCTGTCTGTCTGTCTGTCTGTCTGTCTGTCTGTCTGTCTGTCTGTCTGTCTGTCTGTCTGACTGTCTGTCTGTCTGTCTATCTATCTATCTATCTATCTATCTATCTTAGTTTTAGTAGAGGTTTTACGACGCTCGCAACTGCATAAGGTCATATGAGCGCCAAAATCTATCTATCTATCTATCTATCTATCTATCTATCTATCTATCTATCTATCTATCTATCTATCTATCTATCTATCTATCTATCTATCTATCTATCTATCTATCTATCTAATAGCTTGTTTACAGGGGCTCCAGTGAAACAATACTACTACTATCATTACGATTGTCATCGTGATCCGTATCATCATCATTATCATTATTGCTATTATTATTATTTTCATTATTATTATTATTATTATCATCATCATCATCATTATTATTATTATAATTAATTAATTAATATTATTGTTAATATTATTGTAATTGTTATCATTATTATAATTATTATTTTATAATAATAATAATAATAATAATTAATAATAATAATAATAATAAAAATAATAATAATAATACAATGTAATGATTATTAGATTTCTATTCCTTATTATTATTAATTACTGGTATAGAGGGATTCAAAATAATAATTTCCCGCATTCATGATATGTTTTTATACTGCTAAGACTTAGGCCTATATCTACTTGGAGAATTTTCGAAGGTGTTGTCAACAATAATAATGATAGATTTTTATCTGATCTAGTCTCTTATTATCGGCCCCTAATAGATAACAATAATAATAAATATTAGTTTTAAATAAATGGTTTGCACTACTGCTGTATCTTTTTTATAGCCTTTACGAGTCGGTTTTTTTTCTCCATATATTCATTTGTCTAAGAACTTGTTCTTTAGAAGTCACTGGACTGGACTGTACACCGGATAAAATCAACACTCGCGCTTGTTTTATTGATTGATGATGCTATCACTATTGATCAATGATTTGGATCATCCGTCTATCTCATCCATCTGTGATTAGAATCTGTGCTTTTCCTTCCTGTGCGAGAACTGGAATTTGTTGTAGTCCCAGTCCCAGGCTTACAAGATCTACTAATTAATGAGCACGTAAGGCCTACTACTAAAGAAAAATAGCCAATTATAATGAAAATTAAACTCAGTAGGTCTAGATTCTAGATCTAATCTAGATCTAGATATAGTATTAGTCAGTACAGTCTGAGTACAGGCCTCCTAACCCTACTGTATAATTGGCCTGAATCTTTGGTCAGTGGTCATGACCTACCTAGAACTGTAACAATGGACACTGATGGCCCAAGGTAAGGGGTCAAAGGCCAAAGTGCATTCTCAAGCAAGGACTCCCCTCCTTTTACCAAGTCACTAGATATAGTAGATCTCTACTACTGGAAGGCTACAGTCTGATTCTTTATTAAGGGCCTCCACTTCTTAGAAGCCTCCAAGGCTAGAGTTAGACTTGAATCCACAGTCAAGAATTTTTCAAAATATTAGTTTGCAGGTGCATATCTGGTAGGGTCTACTCGGATTCACAAAAGTGCCTATGTAGCCTACTGGAGTTGAAACTTCAAATTCAAGTGGAAACACTGAACGACCTGACTGGTGGTAATACCTAAATATATGCAGATTTGTTCTTGATGTTATTTCAGTTATGATTACGACTTTATAAATCAGTCTTTTAGGATATTTTAGGCGTTGTTGATATTATCTCGTGTAGAGTCATATTTTTATACCATCACTATCTTCAACATTATCATCATCATTTTCATCCTCAGAATCACCACCATCACCATCATTCTCGTCTTCATCATCATCATCCAAAAGAAAAATAGTGAGGAATGTTTAATTTTAAAGGTCATTAGACAGTTTTTTGTGACTTTTACTTTGTATAATTATATGTAGCCTACATGTAGGCTGCTATATATATGTGAAGCGTGCTGACAAAATGAGTTACTTTGCGGATCCAAGCCTTATGGAAATAGATACATCACGCTATTGGGTGAAGTCTTTACAATTTATAAGTATGGAATAATAAAAAGCACGTTATACAAAAAGAATGTGGCATCAATAGAAAATCTACTAATCGGACCCTATAATGTGGACTTTTGGCCAATATTTCCGTTTGTGGATCGCGAGAAGTAACTCATTTTGTCAGCACGCTTCACATATACATGATGACATCTAGATCTATTTATTATGATATGTAGAATTTTGGTGACAACATTCGCCTTGCTTGTAAGCTTCACTATTATTTTCATCATATATTGGCATTAAATTTTCATCGACGTCATTATGTCATAATAATTGTTGTTTTTAATCTACTAAGTTGTTATTGTATTTATTAATTTTTCAAATTTAAACATAACTTTATATTGACCCCCCCCAGATAATGATCGGCCATTTTGTATCGTGCGCTGTCGCGGTTGGTCTTGTGGCAGTGTTCATCAGCTACCCACAGCCACCGTTGTCGTCCCGGCTGGAGCAATGGAAACAGTTAGGAGAATTCCTCAGTGTAGGCAAACGGAAAATATTTTTTGTTGGTGAGTATATATATATATATATATGTGCAAATTAGGGTTAAAAATACCTATCCTGGAAAATGTTTCTGTGTTATTGAGGGCGAAAGTAACATATAACCCAATTTCTTTCTTTATACTATGGACATAAAGGAACAAACCCTATATTAGAGCAACAAAAATAAATGCCATTTACTCAAAGATACACGACTCTGGATGGTCAAGATTGCACTGCATTATAATTATTGTGTTTGAGTGTTCAGAATTTTAAAATATCTTTCGGTTTCTGAGCCTTTAGTTCACAAAATTTGGAGTCTAATTTATGTTTCTGTTAGCGTCACATCAAGGTACAAACTTATAATATCTTCACGGACAGAAGGGCGAGAGCCCAGCTGTTGCTGGATCGATAACAACAACAACAACATAATATCTTCAACACGCCACATGCTACTCGCTCGAGAGTTTATTCTGAACTGAACTGCCGTGGCTTGTGAAAACCCACATCTTAATGGTCATGTGATACACAAAAGATACAAAAGACATAACTCGGATAATACAACGATCACAACCACACACAGTTACTCTCTCTTAACAATACATCAAGCTACTCAAGTTTCCTTTCACTGTTCTTAGACAGTATACTAGACTGCGTGTAGTCAAAGATAGTACATAACAAGATTGGCCACTTAGCCAAAAAAGTGTCCGCCGGAAGTTCGCTCTTTGCTTCAGATGGTGCTGCAGTCTGTTTTGAAGCTCTCTTTCATTTTTCCAGAAGAAGAATAGGAATATCACCTCCTTGCTTGCGCAGATCGACTGCTGTTCATCAGCAGTTCGGGTTCATTCAGTGTGGAGTTTTAGGTTTTAAAAATTTTAATGACCTCTCACCTTTCATTCTTAAGTCAAATTAAACGAAGAGAACAATCACCCTTTCCTGCGGAAGAGGTATTTTGTCAGCGTAACCATTTTAAAAAGGCGTTCTTCCGAAATTTATTCAAAAACTTGCTAGTTTCACTTTGAATTTTTAAACTCAAGTAGGGTAACTCTGTTCGCAAAGGGTGTGCATTTGCGAAGAGGGCGCCACCCAATTTTGAGGACACTTTTTTAATTGGCTCAAAGAGAGAAGTGGCCCCTCTTGTTATGTAGACTCTTTGGTGTAGTGTAAACTGAGTGGAATCTCACAATGTAACTGTCAGACAGCAGTCTGAAAAACGATAACGTTTTTGAACTGTGGGCAAATATTTTGACAGAATACATACTTATAATTGTTATCTAATACGGGGTGCCCTTTATGGTGGGTCAGCATCGCCCAACCCCGCTGATCCCATCTGTAACGGGTACCCTGTATAACAACATGCACTCTATTCCTTGTCTTATCCCAAGATGAAAAAGGTCAAGGTTCATCTGGACCTGTAGTCTGTCTCCATGGCTTTCCTACCAGCAGCTATGACTGGATCAAAGTGAGTTATAGTGGGAGTTGGGAAGATTTTGTACAGAAGTATATTGCTTTTCATTCTTTCTGCTTTTACCGAAAGTAAATGTCTTCATTTCTTAGCTTATTATGAAACAATGTTTATTTGCCTTTATTTTATTGTATCTTGTTGAAGAGGAGTGTTCCTAATTTTGGATTTTTTAAAATGATGCTCACCATTTTCTCAGAGTACTTCATGTATATATAGAAATCCTTCACATTTATTTGGTACAGCATAACTGTATAGATGTATATTTTTATGTGTGTACAGGTTATATTGTTTTTATGCGAATGGGGTTGGAAAGTCTCCAGGAAAGGAGGAGGTTAGGCAATGAATGTTTTTAAATGATGAATATAAGCAGTATAGTATAGTTAAGACCTCTGTCAGAATACTTACTTCTTGGTAACAAACATAACAATGGTTAATTTGTAAGAAAAGTTATCCTTCCTTTGTAAAGTTTTTGAAAAATGTTTCTTGATTGTGTCTTCCAGATCCTACCTGATATGAAGAGCCAGTTTTCTCGTGTGATAATGCTGGATTTTCTCGGCTATGGGTTCAGTGACAAGCCAGTAAGTAATTAGATGGGTTTGAATCGTATGAATGCCCAATATAGTTTGTCTGATGTGCATAATTCATGTTGTTTTTCCGACTTCGATATTAGTAAAGTTTTTATAAAAATGCAGCAAGTGCATCGCTTATCAGTTAGTACTTATCGGAAAAAGTGTGATACACAGAGAGACAAAAATTATTTACTTAAAATGTTGAAACTAAGAGTTTGGAGTGAATAAGTGTTTCTTTTAGTCATTTTTTGCCGTAATGTTCTTTTTGAATTTAGATATACATATGTAATACATATATTATCTATATTTTCAAAGCCATATCCTAAGTAGACAAGTGTTTGATAACCTTAGGGATAATGTTTTTCTAAAAATGTTGACATGTTCTTCAGTCATAGTGCAAGGGAATTGTGTGACCATTATGACCTCTGCTGAGACTAATTATATATGGGAATTTCTGTTGAATGTTTCATTGAAAACAAGTTTTGGATGTATACGTTAATGCTGCCTTTGGTTGTATTGATGAGCTTGCGCTGCATTGCCCTGATACGAGGTGCCCATTGGGGGATGGGGTCTGGTTGGGGCGGTTTGTTAGCCAGATTGAGGGCGCAAAGCGGCTATCGTGGCTCAAGCCGATCATGCCCAATTGGCCGCCTGAAAAACAAACGCATTTGTTTTCAGGCGAACGGACGGCCCGACCAAACCCGACCCGATCCCATCTGCAATGCCCCCCCCCCCCCCCATATAAAGTTTTTATTTTCTCTAGTCCACGTAACATACAGCCATGCAGCTTGCTGCTCCACGCCCAAACAGTTCGCAGGGGGCTCTCGTGGCCTAGAGGTTAAGGTGTTGGCCTCTCATTCAAAGGTCCCGGGTTCGAATCCGGGTAGCGACCGAAAAATTTTCTTCTCTAAAATTGTCTCCTTTCACCTCCTTTCCTGCTCTCTTGCAATGTTCTGTTGTCTGCTTTCATTTCCACTTTCTGCCCCCACCCCCTCACCTCCTGCCCCCTCCTCTGGGTTCCTGACTCTTTCTGCAGCCTTTCTACTGCTACTCCTTGGCTCCTCCTTACTGCTGTCTTTCTGCCACACCCCTGATCTTCTGGTAGGAAAGATCTACACCTAGCCTTCTCGGACAAGGGGGAAAAATCTCGGAGGGCCCGTGTGCAAGTTGCGCACGTTAAAGATCCCTTGGTGGTCTAAAATCGATAAGAGTAGGCTTCGGCCCCCACCTGGGCAAAATTCAAAATTTCCTACCAACTGAAAATATTAGGTGTGTCCCGCGCGCACATAAGACCTTATGCAGTTGCGAGCGCCGTAAAACACTTTACAAAAAAACACAAAAAAAAAACAGTTCACGACCTCAGTGCTTTCTTGTTCTATCTCCATTATTTTTAACAGTGAAAATGTGACTTCTTCTAAAGCTCACTCTTTGTTATGAACTGTTTTCACTGTTTTTAAAAATGGAGATAAGACAAAAAAGCACTGAGGTCGCGAGTTGTGTTAGGAATTTTGTTCAGAATTAGGAGGGGGGAAAGCAAAGGGCACTTAAGTTTTTTAAATTTTTTTCACTTCTATGTATTGTCATGTTCTGTGGTATGTTAGTGTTAGGTGTCAGTAGCCTAGTGGTTAAGCTACCGGACTCATAATCGTGAGGTTGCAGGTTCGGGGGTTCGAGCTGCGGGCCCGACGTTGTGTCCTTGGGAAAGGCACTTTACACAAATTTTCCTCACTTCACCCAGGTCGGAATGGGTACCCGGCCATAGACAGTTAAAGATCTTGTCAGTATGTTAGTATTTGAGCGCTTAATCAGCTGCTTGCACTGTATGCTTCCCAGGAAGTTGAGTTTGTTTCAGAATGCTTTCAGGTCTGCTGGGGTAATAGTATAGATTGTAAAGTGCATTGAGCTTGCTGTTGAGCAGGGATTTGCGCTATACAAATGTTATCTATTATTATTATTATTATTTTTCCAGGAAGATCACACTTATACAATAGCTGAGCAGGCTGAAATAGTGGAGACTCTGTTAGAGAAACTGAGCGTGCCGTCTGCCCATGTGCTGTCTCATGACTACGGAGATACGGTGGCTCTGGAGTTGTTGGCCAGGTGAGGTTTAGTCTGAGGCCGGTCCTGCTAATTGTGGTACTAGATTTATATCTCTGGCGAGGCACGGAGTGGTTTATTGCACAAAGGTTAGAAATGCAATGAATGTCCAATTGCTGGCAAAGCAATAGAAAAAAGAAGATATGAATCTACACTTGTATTTAAAAAAATTATGATCTCTATTACAAAGTTATTTCTTGACCTCACTCTTACCGTTAATGTGTTTACGTATGGTAAAAATCTTTCTTTTTTTCTTCTGAGTTATGAGGTGCTCTGTTTTTAGTCAACTTATGCTTCCAAAATATGAGTGAAATCTCCCATATATATAAATATATAAATGGTTGATATTGTCTAAGATGGCCAACCGTTGTGGAGGAGAAAAGTGGTGCCCTAAGACAGGCAGACCTCTTGGACTCTGCCATTATAATTTTTTTTTAAAAGGACAAGGGGGGAAAGTGGGAAATGGTCATTTGTGCCGGTGATTGGGTTGGGCAAGCAGCCTTTTGAGCATGTTCAATTGTACTTATGTCTGTTAGTGATAACCAGTACATGTTTTTCTTTGCTGACAGGAGCAACAGTAAAAAGCTTTCCTTTGTCATGCAATCTTTGACAATGCTGAATGGAGGTATGATTATTTGTAAAAGGTACTTTTGTAACTTTGTGTGTTTTATCCTGTCTAGTAATTGATGTAATTTATACTTTTCTTCTAATTTCTGATTTCTGAGTGGGTGGTTGGCGGGTGCTCTGATGTGGTTTGCTTCTTCTTTCCTATCAAACATCTATCGTGTTTATCTCTCCCCCTTCTTTTTTTGTGTTTGTTACTCTCTTTTAACACCTCAAATCTTCAGCACTTATATGACCTTATTGTGTTGCAAGTGCCGTAAAGCTCTTACTAAAACTAATAATGATTTCTGAGGTAAATAAAGAAGAAGTCTAAAGAACAACATGGATGGATATTTTTCCCTCTTTAGGAAGGTTAAAAAACAGGCGTTAAGATGATACCAATAACCCCATATGCCCAAAAATTGATGAGCGCCTGATTCCACTGCGTCGTGACACACCCACACACACCCACACACACACCCTTACGCACACCCACACACACACACACCCACACACACACACACACACACACACACACACACACACACACACACACACACTCACACCCACACTCACACACACACACACCCACACACACACACACACACATCCCCACACACACATACACACCCACACACACGCACAGTACTTTGTCAGAGTAAGAATGTGGCGTTGGTAGTCTTGTGATTAGGCTACCGAAAGGTCATGGGTTCGAACTGGATCAGGGGCTTGATGTTTTTGTCCTTGGGAAAGGCACCTTATGTCATGAACTTTTCCTTGTGCTTCATCCAGGTGGGAATGGGTACCTGTCTATAGAAAGCCAAAGTGTTGTCAGTTTGTTAGTTTGAGTAGTTCAGTACATGAAATAATTGGTACCTTCTTTATTTCTAGATATCTACTCCTTTACTTGTTTAAGGAGTTTTTTTGCAAGGCCATTTCATTAATAAAATGTATTTATTTATTATATATATATATATATATATATATATATATATATATATATATATATATATATATATATATATATATATATATATATGATATATATATGTATATTTCCTTGTTTATGTCGTAAAAGTCTCAGTGATAAGAATTCCTTTGCTTTTCCAGGGGTATTTCCAGAGACACATCGCCCAAGAATTTCTCAAAAGGTACATTGTATTAAGATCTTTTGGCCTTCTTTTAAAAAAATTTTTGCTTAGTGTTTTACAACGCTCGCAACTGCATAAGGTCAGATGAGCTCATGGGACACATTAAACCTTTTCAGTTGGTAGGAAATTTTTTATTTTGCACGGGTGGAGGCCGAAGCCTACTCTTATCAATTTTAGACCACCAAGAGATCTTTAACATTTCTGTGCGGATTTTACTGGAAAATATTGATTGACGAATTATCATTAATTGCAAACTGTGAATGTATTCCTACCCCCCGGGGCGGTGCTACTGACTGAAGTGTCTTTAGGCCATTCCCATTGGGGGGATATTAACATGATCTTATGCACATTAGAATTGTAAATGGGCTGATTCCTCAATGTCATGCTCATAACTGTGCCTGAACTGCAACAGGGAACTACTGCTTTTTCTTTCCTAATCCGTACTATCATCATTTTTTCTCTACTTGTTTTGTATGTTTGTCACACTCTTGTGACCTGCTATTTCCGGGGTGCCTTGATAGTTGAAGCAGACTTTGTGCTGTTGAAGCTAGAGAGGTGAGCAGAGTAAGTCTGATTCCTCGTTTGGACTTCTCTGTTGACATCCACCCTTAGTGCTCACATGACCTTATGCAGTTGCGAGCGCCGTAAAACCCTCTACTAAAACAAAAACTGAAATGTATTCCTCAGCTGTTGTTGACTCCAGGCCTTGGTTATGTCGTCAGCCGCCTGTTCAGTCTGCCGATCTTCTCCAGAGGGTAGGTTTACTTAATCTTCCAACACTCCTCACGAACAGAGAGAGAGAGAGAGAGAGAGAGAGAGAGAGAGAGAGAAAGGGGAGAGGGGCAGGGGCCCATTTATAATCTTTAATTACGTTTAACAACGAACCACTCACAATGTGACAATATAACGTTCACTACTGGATTGCAATATATATTGTGACAGTTCCTGATTGAGATTCCCCAATCATAAAAGAAAAATGTTTGAAATTCAGACGGTATAAAACGAATACTAATATTAATAATAATAGTAGTAATGACAATCATAACGACACGAACAAGAACAAGAATAAAAACAACATTAATAATAGTAATAAT
>NW_004798505.1:68645-88758 GCF_000002075.1 Aplysia californica | reverse complement strand
GAAGAGGGGAAGACAGACAGACAGACGAAATAATAAGAACTTATAGGGACATTATACGACATACAGGAATGGGTTAACAGAGCTCTACGGGGACAGGGAGAAGAGGTCCACAGGGGTAATAAATACACATAATACATTAACGGATTATACAACAGAGCTCTATAGAGAGATAGAGAGAGAGAGAGAGAGAGAGGGAGGGAGGGAGGGAGGGAGAGAGAGAGAGAGAGAGAGACAGAGAGAGTTCTCCTTGTGAATGTCTGTTTTGGGTGGGAGGGGCGTTTATTCAATACCTTAGAGTAGCAGCACAACTGTTCACTACCTGAAAATTACAAAGTTCTATCTGCTAAATACCTCGTTTTCAGAAACTTGACCTAAAAATTCTTGAATTTCACTTTATGTCAAGCTTTTTCGAATGCATTTCTGTGAATATCTTGATAACAACTCTGAATTTTCTTACAATTTTGAAAGAGCACGGTTAGAGCATTTGCTTTCTGACCTCATGGTCTTAGTGACTCAAAACAGCCAAAAATGTCAGATAAAACTTTGTAATTCCGAGGTAGCGTGTTGTAACTCGGGCTTTCAATTTTTACAGGAGGAACGAAAAAAAGAGGTTTTTCCCAACTATCTTCATCAACAATACTGCCGTAAGCTGACAAAATTACCCTTTTTTTACCTGTCCCCGTCGTTTTATGCAAGAAAAATTCTGAAATTATGCAAAGTGAGCCCAAAATGTGAAATTATGCGATTCTGTTAATTTTAACAAAGAATGATAAAGGAAAATAATCAGAATTATGCAAAAAAATGATCAAATTTTGCTAAATTATGCAGGGTGCTTAAAATCATGGGGACAGTTTTGTTCACAGCAGTTTAGAGAAAAAGAGTTTTTTTATCAGCGTGTAACCATTGAAAAATGGAGTACTTCTGAAATATGAATTCTAGTTTATTCAAAAGCAAGTCCCAGTTTCTTTTTGATTTTTCACACAAGTAGGGAAACAGATCAGGTTTTCGATTTGGCAAATAAAAATTTTTGGGGGCAAAATAAAAAAAGGCGTTTGTCAGCTTACGGCGGGATACTGGGTACCAAGAATTTCAATTTTTTTTTTGCCGAAGTGATTGTTGCTGTAGTTTTCTCTTTTGTTTGTTCTGTTGTCAGCTTTGGGGAAGTGTTTGGAGCCTCAAAACCCACCAACGAAGATTACGCTGATTTCTGGGCCGCCCTGCGATACAATGATGGAGACAGAGCAGCGTACAGGTGAGAGTTTGGATTTGTTGTTGGAAGTTTTTGTTGTTGTATCTTTGTTTTTTTTGGATAGGGGGGAGGTTATTTTTTAATATATTTTTTGTTGTTGAAGGGGAACCTAAACAAATGGGTAATGGGAAAAGGTCAGGGAAATGTAGCTGTTTTAAGAGCATCCGTGCAAAGGGATGAATGGAGAACCATGATTGCAGATGTCTGTCGCAGATCTGGCACTGGATGATTGGGAAGGGGAGGGGGGGGGAGGAGGAGGGGTCTATGTTGTTACAGAAGAAAAGTAATAAAACGTATTTCAATTCAAACTGTTTATCATGTAGACTTAAATGCTAAACATAATGTGGGTTTATATTTCAAAATTGAACAAGACAATTATACTGAAAAGGGGAGTTTTCATGTTTGCAAAAAATACATGAAAATCCACACTCCAAATACCACCAACAAAAATCTATTCCTTATATCACAAATTCATCGCTCAAAGGTTTAGTATTACATCTTTTCTTCAGGCTGTGAAAATTTCATGAAGATTGGACAAACAATGGTGGAGTTATTTAATAAAGTATGTAGAAAAACCACATTTCGAGAAAATGGGCGATTAAGAAAAATAAAAGATTGACTTTATGAGGAAATGATGGGGACAATATGAAAATTTGGGGGTAGCGTTTTGAAACTCTGACAATGAAGTAGGCTTATTTGTCGAGATTTTCTGTTCAGAAAAATGAATATATTCTGAGCAGCAGTGTCTTTTTCAGAAGGTAAGTTTAGTTCAATTTTAGTAAGGTTTTACGGTGCCCGCAACTGCCTAAGGTCATATGAGCGCCAAGGGGTGGATGTCAACAGGGAAGTCTAAATGGGGAATCAACATTACTCTGCTCACCTCTCTAGCCTCAACAGCACAAAGTCTGCTTCGACAATCAAGGCATCCTGGAAATAACTATTCACACGATATTGACAAACATATAAAAGAATAGAGGCAAAAATGACGATAGTAAGGATAAGGAAAGAAAAAGCAGCAGTTCCCCCTATGTTGTTCCGGCACTGTATGAGCATGACATTGATGAATCAGCCCATTTACAATTCTACTGTGCATAACATGTTAACATCCACCCTTTGGAAATGGCCTAAAGACATTTAAGTTAGTAAGGGGGGAGGGGGGGGGGCTCAGAAGGTAAGATATGATGTTTATCACTAGCTTTTATGAATATGATCTAAAATTTGATTAAATGGCTTAGTTAGTTAGTATTGCATGTTTGAGGCAAATCTTTTCAGAATTAATATCCCTGTACTTCTCTTCCTCCTTGCAGAATCATCAACTTTTTAAGAGAAAGACAAGAATTCAAGGGGAGATGGGTCGGAGCGCTGCAGTCCACAGATCTCTCAGGTACAGTAACATTTGAATATATTTTATTTTCCAGATACCTTAACAGTCTGAATCTTTTATTATTATTTTTTTTTTTAGGTACAATAACTATCTGAATCTTGTTCTTCTTCATGAACCGTTGTTGTTTTTTCTCACTTACTTTACTTTACTTTTCCGATCCAGCGGCCATTTGGGTTCTATAGCCCTTCGGCCTGTCAATATGGCAAAGAATTTACAGGTTTTATACAGCTGTGTTTTGTCGCTGTATAGAGTGTTTCCGATATCTGGGGAGGCAGGTAAGTAGATGCTACGCTGGTCGCTAAGTGCAGGGCAGGTAAAGAGGTGGTGTGGTACTGTTTCACTCTTAAAACTCACTTAAAACTGCAACATTCCTTTCTTTTAGTAAACTGATTCAAAACTCCATAATGTTACTTCTGGAAATTCTTTATGTATCCCAAAATACAGAGTGATCACATCAAATGTTAAAATAAAGTTGTGGGTTGTTGGCGGGCTGCTTGATGTGGCTTGCCTCTTCTTTCCCTGTCTATTGTCTTTATGCACCCCGCATAATTTAGCAAAATTTGGTCATTTTTTGCATAATTTCTGATTATTTTCCTTTATCATTCTTTGTTAAAATTAACAGAATCGCATAATTTGACATTTTTGGGATAATTTTGCCTAATTTCAAAATTTGTCTTGCTTAAAACGACGGGGACTGTCATATGTTACTCTTTAGTAAGACCTCTAATCCTCAGTACTTATATGACTTTTTTGTGTTGCAAGTGCCACAAAACTCATACTAAAAGTAAAACTAAAACTAAACTAAAATTAAGGAAGTAAAGGTTTCCGTTTAATAACTATTAATAACTGCTGACAAAATGTTTTGTTCTATTTTTAGTCCTCATGCTGTACGGCCCTGCTGATCCAGTCAACCCGCCCAGTTTTGCCGCTCATTTCAGGTGACACAACTGTTGTGTTCCTAAGACTTCAACATAAGTTAAGGACCACCTTGACTGACAGCCCTGATTTAGAAAAAAAGACAGCAAGGAATGTTTCAAAATTTTGTTCTCTGAAAGTGTTAATGGGTTACCAATGCGTATTGCAAAGTTTCCTAAAGTGGCAAAACCACCATGTGATGCATGGAAATCCTCGGGAAATTTTAAGCAAATTTGCTGTTTTTAATTGACTTTTGTGCCACACCACGGACATTCCTCAGTTTAATTTCTGGTGCGCATGATAAACGGACGTACGGTCTCGAACTGTACTCACTTTGGTGGCAATATAAGCCTCTGTTTGCTCCAAATCCAGTATCGCATCAATGTGCCATGGAGACGAAAGCTGAAAGACTTTGATAGTGCCAGAGCTATGGCATGGCTGCAGGATGGAGTTGGAGCCCGAGAAGTTGCCTGAAGGCTTGCAGTGTCACACTCTGTCATTGTCAGCCTGAGGCAGCGCCATCAAGCCACTAGATCAGTCCAAGAACGCCCACGTGCAGGTCGACCCAAGTAGATCACTAAGAGTGTTTGGAAGTGGTCCTTAACTTATGTTGAAGTCTGTACATTTTGTATCTCAGTAACTGGGTCACATCCTGATATTTTGCAGTACAGTGGAGTCCGCTTAACACTTTGCCATCATATTTTGGGGAAAATCCAAAGGAACTGGGCGGTAACCATCGCCAATCGGCGAGATGAGGCGGTAAACATCGCCAATCGGCGAGACGAGGCGGTAAAGTGTTAAACCAAACACAGTGCATCCAAAGGAACAGCGGTAAACCAAAGTGGGTAGTTGGAGGGTGGTCTGGTGTGGTTTGCCTCTTCTTTCCTATCAAACATCTATCGTCTTTATCTCCCCTCCTTCTTTTTTGCATTTGCTACTCTATTGTAATAGCTCTAATCTTCGGCACTTATAAATATGACCTTATTGTGTTGCAAGTGCCGCAAAACTCTTATTAAAACGAAGGTAAACCAAAAAGCAATAAAATCCACAACTTTTCTCCTTCTAAACTGTACTTAACAAGTGGCGTCGGTGGCCTAGTGCAGTTGGCAGGAAATTTTGAATTTTCCCCGGGTGGCTACAGAAGCCTACTCTTATCGATTTAAGACCGCCGACTGAAAAGTTTTCTACTCTAAAATTGTCTCCTTTCGCCTACTTTCCTGTAGTAGTCTTCTTTCGTCTCCTCTTTCTGCCCCCACCCCCTTGCCTCCTTTGCCCCCCCTCCTCTGGGCTCCTGACTCTTTCTGCAACCTTTCTACTGCTACTCTTTGGCTCCTTCTTACTGCTGTCTTTCAGCCAGACCCCTGATCTTCTGGTAGGTAAGATCTACACCTAGCCTTCTTGGACAAGGGCGAAAATCTCGGAGAGCCTGTGTGCAAGTTGCGCAAGTTAAAGATCCCTTGGTGGTCTAAAATCGATAAGAGTAGGCTTCGGCCGTCACCCGGTCAAAATTCAAAATTTCCTTCTAACTGAAAATGTTTAACGAGTCCTGCTCTCTCTTTTGACCTTATGCAGTTGCGAGCGCCGTAAAAGACTTCCAAAAAAAAAAAAAAAAAAGAAAAAAGACAGACATCCACCTGTCTAAGATAACCACTTTTCCCCTAGGCAATGGGTGGCCGTCTATTACCATCAGGTTGACTTTTTTTATTGATATTTCCTCTTCTAAACGTGCAGTGGTATGACCTTACACAGTTGCGAGCACCGTAAAACTCTTACTAAAACTTAACTTAGCTTACTTTTATCTTTCTGATCCAGCGGCCATTTGAGTTCTAGCCCTTCGGCCTACTCTTATTAAAGCTAATCTTCTATCTTTGTGCTTTTGGTCATATGTTTCTCAGACTCTCAAGACAAAATTGTTCTCGTACTTTCAAACATCTATTTATGCTCCTCAGAAAAGTTGTACCGAGGCACAAACTTGTGACCTTGGCTGACAGCGTGGGACATTATCCTCAGTGGGAGGACCCGGAGACCGTGGGCCGAGAGTTCCTCAAGTTTATCCAGTCTCTGGAGACTCAGACACGCTCTTGATTCTTGTGATGTAGTAGCAGCCTGTCACCTTAGGTCATTGTAAATGGGCTGATTTTTCAATGTCAAGCTCATACTGTGCCGTAACAACGTAGGGGGAACTGCTGCTTTTTTTTCCTTCATCCTTACTATTGTCATTTTCCTCTACTTCTTTTGTATGTTTGTCCCTCTTTTGTGACCTGCTATTTCCAGGGTGTCTTGATAGTCGAAACAGACTTTTTGCTGTTGAAGTTAGAGAGGTGGGCAGAGTAGACCTGATTCCCTGTTTGGACTTCTCTGTTGACATCCACCCCTTGGCGCTCATATGACCTTATGCAGTTGCGAGCGCCGTAAAACCTTACTAAAACAATTAAAAACTATTTTGTCTAGCGTGCCTTTTTACTTAAGTACACTTTGGACAAAATAGTTTTAATGCGACGAACTGTCAACGTTTGAAATGATTCTCTAAAAAGTCGAATTTGGGTTCATGAGCGTTAGAAGTGAGAATTATGCTTTGAGCACACATTTTTAAAAAAATACAGTCGAAACTGTCTGAGAAGACCACCTGTTGTCAGAGAGGAAGGCGGCTGTCTTACATAGTGTCATTATCTACATAATATTCAACAGACTTCAACATAAGTTAAGGGCCACTTTGACACACAGCCATGATTTTTTTTTTAATCTGACAAAAAACACTTCAAGGAATGCTTTAAAATATTTTGCTCTGAAAGTGTTAATGGGTTACCAATGCGTACTGCAAAGCTTCCTAAAGGGGCAAAACCACCACATGCAGCACGGAATTCCTCGGGGAATCTTAGCCAAATTTGCTGTTTCTTTCTTCTTCTTCCTCGTTCTCGGCTGTTTTCAATCATCTTGTGTAGGAAACCACAGACTTTCCTCAGTTAAAATTTCTGGTGCATGTCATAAACGGACGTACGGTCTGGAACTGTGCTCAATTTGGTGGCAATATAAGCCGCCCTTTCCGCAAAATCCAGTATCGCATCAACCTGCCACTAAGACGAAGGCTGAGAGACTTTGATGGTGCCAGAGCTATGGCTTGGCTGCAGGATGGAGTTGGAGCCTGAGAAGTTGCCAGAAGGCTTGCAGTGTCACACTCTGTCATTGTCCGCTTGAGGCAGCGCCATCACGCCACTGGATCAGTCCAAGAACACCCACATGCAGATCAATCCAAGAAGACCACTCAGAGTGTTTGCAAGTGGTCCTTAATTTATGTTGAAGTCTGTATTTGTGAAAGTTCGTCACTTTGGTCGCATAAAACTTCCAACCACTTAACTTTCGAATTTGAAAAAATTAACAGATATATTATATATATATATATATTTGGAGAGATTTTCTTTTAGTCACAACACAACGTTTTATGTTACTGTTGTACGTTGTACTGTATTGTAAAGCGCTCAAAGCATGTGTACTTTAATCGGGGTGGAGCGCTATAAATGTCATTTATTATTAGGTCTATTTATTATTGACTTACACAGGAGGCCGTTGGAGCAGATATGACGACCTTACATAACCCACATACACATCCCCCCCCCTTCCCGTTACTTCTAGACACATTTGCTTTGTGAACTGTCTTTCAAGTACTCCTTCTATACAACATGATTATACACAAGTACTATGAGGTGATATTTTACATGTTTTTATTATTATTTCTGCTCTTATGTTGCGGTTTTTTGTTTTTGGTAATACAGTTGTAAGTGTAAGATCAGCAGGTTAGGGTTATAGTGTTGTAAAAGTAAAAGCAGGCTGTTGGGGAAAGTTTTACGAGGTTCTGCTTTTTACTTTTAGTAAAAGTTTTATGGCACTTGCAACACAATGAGGTCACATAAGTGCCGAAGATTAGTCAACACAATGAGGTCATATAAGTGCCGAAGATTAGACTAATCTTCGGCACTTATATGACCTCATTGTGTTGCAATAGAGGTGTTACAAGAGAGTAATAAACACAAAGGAGAAGGAAAGAGAAGGAGATAGTTTTTGATAGGAAAGAAGGTTCCGCTATAACTTGTTCATATCTGACCCTGTTCTTGTGGGCGTCCATTCTAATAATAATCAAAGTTTGTCTGTCAGTGTCTGATGATGATCAATTCATCTAAAGAGTACAATATACTGAAATAAGGATTAAGATGATTTGTATCTTCTGTTTTGGCAAATGATAGCAATTCTGGCAGAAATATGATCTCTCTCTCAGTAAATAGGAAAAGTATTAACATATAATATATATATACAGTCGAAACTGTCTAAGAAAAAAAAGGCTGTGTTAGACAGGTTACCTTCTTGCACAGTATTATTATAATGTAAAAAATATGCAAAGTCTGCAAAGGAGGAAACTGGAAGTGGCCATTTGTACAGGTCATTGTTTCGTACAGGTGGCTTTTAAAGCAGTTTCAACCATATGTGTGCACTTTTTATATGACATTCCAAATACAATTTTTTTCACTATTAATTAAACCTTTCTAACTGCCATCAGACCTTTTATGCAATAGTCCATGTACTAAAAGGAAGCAGAAATACACACTGTTAATATATGTGAGGCAGCGTGGTGAAATCAGGCGCTTGTCAAAATAACGAAAGTAAAGAAACTTACTCTTTTCCGCTGGTTTGGCAATTCTTATCAAAATTGTGTTTTATAACTCAACCCCTTGTATGTCCGTAAAAGAACCCATTTCAGTGTGAATTATATTGAAAAACGTTGATTAAAGGCATAAATAGTGTAAATTGTCTGTTTCCACGGACTCTGAGGCTTTGTAAATAACCAATCTTTGGCAGCCATTTTCTCACTAATTTCACGTCTGAAATCTGGTGACTCCACCTCATTCAATCGCAAATATCCCAACATGTACTCAAGATAAATGGTTAATTCTTTCATTGAAAGCAATGCAAATGAACAAGCTTTACGGTGATACCAATAACTCTTCATGCCCAAAAATTGACGAGCGCCTGAATTCACCATGCTGCCTGACTGACTCACAGATAGTTTGTGAGTATTGATGATTTTCACTGCTCAGTTTGCTCCTGCTAAGTAGCTGCTATACTGCATGAGAAGAAAATTAGGGATACAAAATTATCAATATTTCTGTGGCATATCTGAGCACATCACATTTTTCTGGGTCTTTTTTTTTTCAGAGAGGGTGAGGGTGGGGTGGTTACAATAGTTGAACTGCAGAGTATAGAAATAGAATAGTAATAGATTACTCTGTTTTATACCCTACAGCACTTCCCCCCCCCCCTCAGGATTCTGAGAAATTGTCTAGTTTTGGTTGTGAAGAAGTTGGCAAGTCTGCGATAGACAGCGGGTATTTATTTATAAGGATGATTGCAGAGACATAGAATAAAAGTGGGCCTGAACTGAGCAGGACTGCCCAATTTATGACAGATACCACACTTTCATGACAATTAGCAGGAGACCAGGCAAAGTGGATATCAACATCAATGGATCCCAACTAAAACAAAGCAGAGAATTCAAATACTTGGGCAGCATTTTCACAGAAAATGGAAAATTAGATCGAGAGATAGAGACTAGATGCCAGAGAGCTAACGCAGTCAGCTACCAACTGGGCCCTCTCCTAAAACATCCCGATTCCCATGAGCACCAAGGCGAAGCTCATCAACGCCATTTTCCTTCCAACGCTCACATATCAGTGCCAGACATGGACTCTAACAAAAGCCCTAGAGAGGAAACTGGTCACATGCGAGATGAAATGCTTAAGAAGAGCGGTCAACAAAACAAGAAGAGACAAAATTAAAAATGAAGTCATAAGGGACACCGTGGGAGCAACACCAGTCCTACCACACATTGAAAAACAAAAGGTCAAGTGGTTCGGACACCTTACGCGGATGCCCTCTAACCATCCAGCTCTGAGAGCATACAACACTAAATATTCTGGATGGAGAGCCAGAGGAAGACCAAGGCGACGATGGAGTGAATCTGTGGCAGACACCCTTAAAGATCATGGGATGTCCCTCCTACAGGCCACACGACTTGCTGCAGACAGACACCTGTGTCTCCCCGCGACACCCCAGGGTACAAGCGGAAGAAAAAAGTAAAAGTAAAGTAAGTACCACACTTCCAAGTGTGATGCGATCGAGAAGAAGAAGAACGAAGAAAAAGAGAGGACTCTCCTTTTTATGTCACTTGGGTCATAAAAGAAAAAAAGTCCACGTATATACATATAGTTACAAAAAATATATTTATGGTCAAATTCATGGTATTTAATGATAGAATAATATTGTTCTCAGTTTATTTTTCACAAAAACAATCATCTATCAAAATAAAGAACAAGAATATCTACAGTATCCATCATCATAATGTTGTAAGTTTATGATACGTACAGCCTTTGTGTGGATGTGTGTTTATATACAAGATGTGTATGTGCATATATATAATATATATATATATATATATACAAATATATATATATATATATATATATATACAAATATATATATATATATATATATATATATATATATATATATATATTATAAATATATCGATGGCTTAGTGCAAGAAGTGATTATATCCACTTTTGGTCAAAACGGAGTTATCGATATGGGTAGTGATATTTTAAGCCTCTCTTTTACCTCTGTAAATATATATATATTTTTTTGGCCGTAGCTTAATTCGGTGTAGAAATATTATTAATTAGCGTTTCTTTTTTGACTATGCAATAAAACTTTCAACATTATCCAAACTTGTTTTTCTGGAAACTGTGAAACGTGAATATTTTATATAGTCACTTCTTGCGCTCAGCCGTCAATATACGCATGTCCCTGTGGTTTTGTGCACCCCACATAATTTAGCAAAATTTGATGTTTTTGGCATAATTTCTGCTGATTATTTTCCTTTATCATTCTTTGTTAAAATTAACAGAATCACATAATTTCCCATTTTTAGGCTCAGTTTGCGTCATTTCAGAATTTTTCTTGCATAAAACGACGGGGACAGATATGCGTGTTGGTTCCTGTCAATTTTAGTCGATGTGTCTGAGAGAAGTAGGTCGCTGCAGCTAATACTCTGTGCGTGGCCTAGTCTCCTTCTAATACTGCAGGATACGTGGTAAAAAAATGAATACAAAACTTGAGCAATACACTGTAGAGAAATCACCAGCAGGTCGTATAGCATGACACAGGGGAAAATGATCTTTAAAAAAAAAAAGAATGTTGGGTGTTTTTACTCCCTCATCAACGCGTGTGGACGCGCGCATGTGCGTGTGTGGGTGAGTGTGTGTATATGCTCCCCTTCTGTCCTCTTTGTGACCTTTTTGTTATTTATTCTTCAACATATATATTATAATATATATATATATATATGTCTGTACACCCTGAGGCTTCTTTAAGACTGGAGAATGTTTTAGACCCCATGATAAAAGTCTCATGATGTACATATAAAAATCTCTTGATATATATATATAAGAAAGAAAATGTTTTGGAATGTGCTGTTTGTGAGCGCTTTCTACTTTAACTTTAACCCCTTTGTGACGGATTTTTTTTTCTCAGCGTTAACCCCGCCCAATTTTTGCCCCCCTGGACAATGAGAACTCCCAGTCATTTTTCAGTAGCTTTCAAAGTTAAAGATTTACGGTGATTCGTACATTTACGCTATCAAAGATTTTGAATCTTTCAGTAATTTTCCCAGTAAAATTCCATTCAAATTCAAAGCTATTGTATGTAGAACAGTAATAAAATCCCACTTCGTGCATTTTTAGGTTGTACATTGTGCAGGAGGACAGCAATTTGTGTCTCCGTGGTTTTATGCACCCGGCATAATTTAACAAAATTTGATCATTTTTTGCATAATTTCTGATTATTTTCCTGTATCATTCTTCGTTAAAATTAACAGAATGGCGTAATTTCACATTTTTGGGCTCAGTTTGCATAATTTCAGAATTTTCCTTGCTTAAAACGACAGGGACAGAATTTGGCTCAGGATATTCGATGTACGATGATTCATTGGGGCTGTCACAGAGGGATTCAGGAACACATTCCCTAATTATTCTGTGATCTTCCCACTAAGCCACTTTTGAACAGAGTTTATAAACGTTGGTTCAGAATGATCAAAATTGTGAGAATTGTTTGCTGAAATTGTATCCGTTTGTAAAAACAGTGAAACACATTACTTGTCAGTGGAGTGTGCAAAATGTTCATGCAATAAAAGGGGGCACAATCTTATCAGGTGGCGTCGGTGGCCTAGTGGATGGGCTAACGGACTCATAAAATCGTTAGGTTGCGGGTTCGGGGGTTCGAGCCGCGGGCCCGACGTTGTGGCCTTGGGAAAGACACTTTACACGAATTTTCCTCACTTCACCCAGGTGGGAATGGGTACCCGGCCATAGACAGTAAAAAATCTTGTCAGTTTGTAAGTGTTTGAGCACTTAACCAGCTGCTTGTACTGTATGCTTCCTGGGAAGCTAAGGATGTCTTTGAGTGTTCTATGGTCTGCTGGGGTAATAATATAGTGTAAAGCGCATAGAGCTTGCTTTCGAGTGGAGACATGCGCTATACAAAAGCTATTTATTATTTATTATTATTATCATCTGTGCAGATATGATAAGCTTTCCTTCTGACAACGATAACAAGGTGACAGCGAATGATCTTGTCAGTTTGGTTGTTTTTTTATGTGTGCACTGTATGCTTCCTGGGGAGCCGAGAATGTTTCTGGGTAGTGCTCTACGGTCTGCTGGGGTAATATTACTTGTAAAATGCATAGAGCTTGCTTTAGAGTGTGGAAATGCGCTACTACATATAAATGCAGTAATCATCATCATTATTGTTATATTTTTATTATTGTTTTAAAAAAATCTAATTTCAAGAGTGAGGTTTTGCTTAATTCAAGCCAGTTACAGTACATAGTATATTTGGTTGCCCGAAAAATGCTATTTTGAGATAATCAAAGATAAAGTTTTTTCCCTTTGTTCCTTTGTTCAGTTGCTTTAAAAGACAAGGAGAGTTTTCCCTATAACCAAACAAATATACACACAAATGAAACCAAACTTCTCCTATCAGGTAGTGCAATGCCCTTTTTTGGTGTAGGTCAAGATTTCTGGAAACTCCCGAAATCTGGGTTAGCCCGCTTGTCCCTAAAAGCGACCATTTAATTTCCATAAGTTTTCTGTCAAAATAGAGTTAATAAATGGTTGCTTTTAAAATTTAAAGTAGGAGTGTCCGCACTAACTTTATAGAGACTAGAGTTTGATGGCAAAGATGTCGTTGTAAGGCACATTTTTACAAAGGACAAATAAAGTGATGTTCTATTTACCTCATCTCTACTTGTCTAATTGTTTCTGGAAATGTTATCAGAATTGCTCAAAGTGTTTGTGAACATTTAACAATTATATTTAATCTTCAAAGCATTCATTGCTTCTCAGCCTTTTGGCTAAGATAAAAGAGTAAAAAATCAAAGCATTCTTCTTGAAAATGGGTCACAGAAAAAGAGTGTCAGCATATTTTACATTTATTTATCATCACCCAAACACACGCTATGAAATAACCAAACATGTCCATCCCCCCGGGACAGTGCCACTGACTGAAGTGTCTTTAGGCCATTCCCAAAGGGGGGACATTTCTCGTTCAAGCATAGTAGAATTGTAAATGGGCTGATTCATGTCACACTCATAACTGTGCCTGACCTACAACAGGGAACTGCTGCTTTTCTTTCCTGATCCTTACTATTGTCTTTTTCCTCTACTTCTTTTGTATGTTTGTTACACTCTTGTGACCCGCTATTTCCGGGGTGCCTTGATAGTCGAAGCAGACTTTGTGCTATTGAAGCTAGAGAGGTGAGCGGTCTAAGTCTGATTCCCTGTACAGACTTCTCTGTTGACACCCATCCCTTGGCACTCATATGACTTTATGCAGTTGCGAGCTTCGTGAAACCCTCTACTATAAAAAAACCCCAAAAGACCCAAAACATTTCCAGCTCCCTGGGAAGAATCAGAGGAAGCTGCCAATGTACCAGCGCCCAGACCATGCCGTGATACACTGAGAACTGAGAAGATCTTTTACTGTCATACCTGGATACTTATTTTCACATTGATGAAATATCACAAATTTATGCAACATTTTCTTTTTCTAAACAACAAAATGAAATGCATGTGTGTAAAAAAAAATTCTGGCAAAGTGTTTTCTAAACGTCACAATACACAGTATGAAAAATTTTTGCAAGGAGTTTTTCTAAGTGACACAACATCACCACCCTTTGTGCTGTTGATGCGAGAGAGGTGAGCAGAGTAAGCCTGATTCCCCGTTTGGACTTCTCTGTTGACATCCAGCCTATGGCGCTCATATGTCCTTATGTAGTTGTGAGCGGTGTAATATCTTACTAAAACTGTAAACATACATCACCACCAGGCTGGGATTTGAACCAGCAACCCTACAGCTGTGAGTCCAGCAGCCTGTCCATATAGGAGTGGTAGCCTGGTGAATGTGTGAGGCATCGTGGTGAAAAAATCAGGCGCTCGTCAAAATAATTAAATCAAAGAAATCTGCTTTTTTTGTACCTATGGGCAATTATTTTCCAATTTTGTAAAAATGGCTCAACACCTTTTCTTGTCCTTTTAAAAACACATTTTAGTGTGGATTATACTGAAAAACATTGATTAAAGGCACAAGAAAAAAGAAAATTTTCAGTTTTCAGGTACTCCAGGCTATGGAAGTTACCAAACTTAAGCGGCCATTTTCTAGCTAATTTGACCTCTAAAACCAGGCAACCCTGACATCCTTCAATCACAAATATTTCGACTTCTATTCAGCATAGATGGATAATTTTTTCACCAAACGGAAGGCAAATGAACAGGCTTTAAGAAGATATGAATAACCCTATAATATGACCAAAAATTGACGAGCACTTGATTCCATGACATTGTGACATATAACTTAAGACATTTTCCCACTTGCTCTACAAGACATTTTCCCACTTACTCCACAAGACATTTTCCCACTTGCTCTACAAGACATTTTCCCACTTGCTCTACAAGACATTTTCCCACTTACTTGACTCCACTTGATCAAGTTCTCAATGCCAAGGCTGGAAACGCCACAACTGAACTCCACTTTTTTAACCCTATCCGTACATTGTGTTTTACTATCGTATCCATACGACGTGGGGAACTCTGTGCCACCACTGAACCCTATCCGTACGTCGTATTTTACTATCGTATCCATATGACGTGGGGAACTCTGTGCCACCACTTTACCCTATCCGTACGTGGTGTTTTATTATCGTATCCATATGACGTGGGGAACTCTGTGCCACCTCTTTCCAAAGAGGAAATTTACTCGTTAATCCGACCCGTACGCTTTGCATAGCAGTCTGTCAAAATGATTTTTTTGAGAAATACTGAAAGTTTCAAAGAGATCTTAGTACTAGAAGTATTCTATAATGTGAAGAATACAACCCCGGGGGAACAAAATGACCCCAGGTGTACGGATAGGGTTAAGTATTTATCACGAACAGAAGAAATCACACAATCCAGTCCTCCTCTCAACATGGTTTGTCCATAAACAGAGATAAACCGAAGGAAAAGAAAATCCCAATCTGATCAGAAAATTGTTACAGCCGCACAAAATGAAGTGGCGGAAAGTATTAAACATATTTTGAAATACAAACTGTACAAGAATTAAAAAAAAACCCAACATATACTATGCAATAGTGGGCAGTCTAGTAAACAGAGTCTCCTTAATAAACGGTAGTATTACGGTTGTGGAATGTATACAGAGTCTACATAATTTGATAAGTAGGCACCACGTCAGAGTAGTCCTACAATGGATTCCTGCCCACACTGGCATACCAGGAAATGAAAGAGCTGATGCTCTGGCAAAGAAAGGAGCTAGCCTCCCTCAGCCTGAAATTCCTACGAATTACACCACCTGCTGCCAAATGATCAAGTCAAACCTCAAGGAAGAGTGGATGAATGATTGGGCCAAGGTACGACAGGAAGGAGGATGTATGGCCACATGAATAAACCACTGGTCAAAGATCCAATCAATGAGTTGAGGAGGGGAGATCAATCCATAATCTTCCAACTTAGAACACAACATGTACCCCTCAACCGAATTGGAGTAAAGCAGTCTGCTGCCTGCCCACTATGTGACTACCCCTCAGAGACAGTGGAACATCATCTGTTCTTCTGTAGAAAACTAACTGATTTAAGGGGATGTTTTCTTCCCAAGCTACCCCACGCCCACACATCTAATTGCCTCTACTCCTCAAGACAACAATTACAACAATCACACAATCCAGTCCTCCTCTCAACATGGTTTGTCCAGAAACAGAGATAAACCGAAGGAAAAGAAAATCCCAATCTGATCAGAAAATTGTTACAGCCGCACAAAATGAAGTGGCGGAAAGTATTAAACATATTTTGAAATACAAACTGTACAAGAATTAAAAAAAAACCCAACATATACTATGCAATAGTGGGCAGTCTAGTAAACAGAGTCTCCTTAATAAACGGTAGTATTACGGTTGTGGAATGTATACAGAGTCTACATAATTTGATAAGTAGGCACCACGTCAGAGTAGTCCTACAATGGATTCCTGCCCACACTGGCATACCAGGAAATGAAAGAGCTGATGCTCTGGCAAAGAAAGGAGCTAGCCTCCCTCAGCCTGAAATTCCTACGAATTACACCACCTGCTGCCAAATGATCAAGTCAAACCTCAAGGAAGAGTGGATGAATGATTGGGCCAAGGTACGACAGGAAGGAGGATGTATGGCCACATGAATAAACCACTGGTCAAAGATCCAATCAATGAGTTGAGGAGGGGAGATCAATCCATAATCTTCCAACTTAGAACACAACATGTACCCCTCAACCGAATTGGAGTAAAGCAGTCTGCTGCCTGCCCACTATGTGACTACCCCTCAGAGACAGTGGAACATCATCTGTTCTTCTGTAGAAAACTAACTGATTTAAGGGGATGTTTTCTTCCCAAGCTACCCCACGCCCACACATCTAATTGCCTCTACTCCTCAAGACAACAATTACAACAATCACACAATCCAGTCCTCCTCTCAACATGGTTTGTCCAGAAACAGAGATAAACCGAAGGAAAAGAAAATCCCAATCTGATCAGAAAATTGTTACAGCCGCACAAAATGAAGTGGCGGAAAGTCTTAAACATATTTTGAAATACAAACTGTACCAGAATTTTTAAAAAACCCAACATACTATGCAATAGTGAGCAGTCTAGTAAACAGAGTCTCCATAATAAACAGTAGTATTTTGGTTGTGGAATATATACAGATTATGAATATTTAAAAGTTCATTTGAACAATCTAGAACATTTACATATAAACAAGTGAGCATTGATAACTACAGTAAAAGTTTTCATATTATTTTCACAGAG
Organism: Aplysia californica; assembly: GCF_000002075.1. Lineage (NCBI taxonomy): Eukaryota > Metazoa > Mollusca > Gastropoda > Aplysiida > Aplysiidae > Aplysia > Aplysia californica. The sequence goes on along the minus strand of NW_004798505.1, from coordinate 71,781 downwards.
GAAATTGTCAAAGCGTCTATGCTCAATGAAATTCTCAATTGTCACTTTGTTTTTTTTCCTTGAGTGAGGGGCTGGAGTTTGCTTTTTTTTAAAAAAAACATCCAACAATAAATTGTGTAAAAAATTACTTATGTTGTCTTGTTTCTTCTAAGAACCTGCAGGACTTTATTGTTTTTATAATACAGTATAACACGGGTAGGTCGAACACAGAAGACTCGAAATTCTGCATCCGTCATATGTGCCTGCGGTCCGTTTTTTCTTTTTTCATCTTCTTTATCTTTATAAAATATCCCTCGAACTACCGAGGCCAGTCTCGAGAAATTCGAGCTATCCGTGTTATACATGTACTGTAATTAGGCTGCTCTTCAAGTCAGACAAACTCACAAAGCCCAAGCCACAAACCACTCACTCACATGGTGTATACGTAGGAAAACAGCAGCGCCTTCCTCTAAATCTTCATTATAGGCTATAAATGTATATTATGTACAGAACAGTATACAGTGAGTTGAATAAGCTGCCACAGAGTGGTTGGCGGGTGCTTCAGTGCGGTTTGCTCCTTCTTTCCTCTCCAACATCTATCGTCCTCATCTCTCCTCCTTTTTTTACATGCTATTCTCTAGTAGCACTTCTAATATTCGGCACTTATATGACCTATTTGTGTTGCAAGCGCCGTAAAACTCTTACTGAAAATTCTAAAAACTAGAAAAAAACCCAAGACGCAGAGGGATTTCCATAACTTATTGAAAAAAAAATTTTTTAAATTCTAACTACAGTCAAGCACACACACAGTGAATAAATGTACACACATGGTAAAACACACACATTGTGAACAAATTTTCAGGTCCCAACTTTTTTCTTTTACATGTGTATATCTTTGTATTTAAACATGTATAGCGAAATTCGTGCATAACAACAAAGAATTGTTCTGCTGATTTTACTGTGTGTGTGCTAGACTTGACATACAAAAATAAGAACATACACTGCCATACAATATCTATATACATGTGTATATATACATATTAAAAGTCAGGAGAGTCCCATAGTTTTGGAAATCCGGGAAATTTCCAGAAAAGTTGCACTCCAACAAATGAGAAAGCATGGAGACATAGCACTGAAATTCAGACAGTCGAGTCAATAGGAATTCTGTCTCTGATGGCCGCGTTGTAAGTCGGGTGGTTGTGGGTGGATGTGGGGGTGGACGATCGTTCTGGGGGTGGCACAGTGGGGTTCGAACCCGTGTAGAACGCCAGGTTCTCTGTGGCTGGGGTGGAGGCGGCTGGAAGCGCGTTTCGATGCTGCGGTGTCGTGTTCATGAAGTCGCGCGAGTTTCCGCTGGGGCTCAGAAATGCTGGTTCATCTTCCTCCCCGGAGAGCACTGAGGGTTGTAAAAAAAGAAGAGTGTGGTTGAAAAGTTTTAGCATTGTGGATTTTAAAAAAAGAATAATATAAATATGTGTAATTATAACGTCTTGTTGCTGTGGGTTGTAAAAAATAATAATGTGTAGTTGTAAAGTTTTAGCACTGTGGGTTGTAAAAAAAATGTGTAGTTGTAAGTTTAAACAAAGTAAGTTGTAAATCAGTGTCTGGTTGTAAAGTTTTAGCACTAAGGGTTGTAATAAAATATGTGAAATTGTAAAGTTTTAGCACAGTGGGTTGTTTTTAAAAAATGTGTAATTGTAACGTTCTAGCAAAGTGGGTTGTGAAAAATGTGTAATTGTAAAGTTTTAGCAACGTGGGTAGTAAAAATGTTTAATTGTAAAGTTTGAGCAACGTGGGTCGAAAAAAAATGCATAGTTTTAGAGTTTTAACAAAATGGGTTGTAAACCAGTGTTTCATTGAAAAGTTGTTTTAGCACTATGGGTTGTAATAAAATACGTGCAATTGTAAAGTTTTAGCACTGTTGGTTGTTTTAAAAAAAGTGTAATTTTAACGTTTTAGCAAAGTGAGTTGTGAAAAATGTGTAATTGTAAAGTTTTAGCACTGTGGTTTGTAAAATAATGTTTAATTATAAAGTTTTGTAGTTGTGGATTGTAAGAAAAAAATGTGTAATTGTAAAGTGTTAGCAAAGTGGGTTGTAAAATTTAAGCAAAGTGGGTAGTAAACCAGTGTTTCATTGTAAAGTTTTAGCAAAGTGGGTTGTCAAAAAATGTGTGCACTTGTAAAGTTTAGCACTGTGGGTTGTAAAAAAATGTGTAGTTGTAGGTCTAAAATTCCCAACATAATTTCGATCATGTAGGTGACGAGCGGGGGTCGAAGAGGCGGGAGAGGGAGCGGAGATAGAAGAAGTTACTCCGAGAACTTGTACGGAAAGGTGACAGAAAAAGATCGGGATAACATTTGAACGATTTAATTTTCAGCAGGGAATGATCTTTATTGAGTCAACGGCTTTCTTTTAAACTGAACCCCCTCCCCCCCTCCTAAAACAAACAAACAAACAAAAAAAAACAACCTCTTTTAAACAAACTGTGACTCTCTACTGGACGAATTTCCATGGGCATTTAATTAATAAAAATTTCAAAAATAAAGAAAAAAAAATATTGAAAATAAAAGTGTTAAGACCATTCCTTGAAAAATGAAACTGCAATGATAACTAATGTAGTGATGATCTGCTGAGGAAATTCATGACATTAACATAAGAGTGATTGAGCCGCGTAAAATTTTTTGTTTTATCTCCTTTTTTTATTTCCTTCTTTCAAGAAGAAAAATGCTTCTAACCAAAATTTTTTTAAAAAGGAAGAAAGAAAGAAAGGCTCGATCTCCAAGAAAGAAAGAAAGAAAGAAATGAAAAGAAAGAAAGAAAGAAAGAAACAAACAAACAAATAAAGAGTGGTTTTATCATCTCTGTTTAGATTTTTCTTTGCACCAGCAAGTCATCATCTCCAAGTTACATAATATGCCACAGCAGCTTCAATTCTCCTGGAATTGCCCTTACTTAACCCTATCCATACGTCGTGCTTTACTATCATATCCATACGTGGGGAACTCTGTGCCACCACTTAACCCTATCCATACGTCGTGCTTTACTATCATATCCATACGTGGGGAACTCTGTGCCACCACTTAACCCTATCCATACGTCGTGCTTTACTATCGTATCCATACGTGGGGAACTCTGTGCCACCACTTAACCCTATCC